>NW_024059217.1:5000-39184 GCF_016432855.1 Salvelinus namaycush | reverse complement strand
CCTAGTGGTCTATGATAGACAGTACATTACTACAGACAGCCCTAGTGGTCTATGATAGACAGTACATTACTACAGACAGCCCTAGTGGTCTATGATAGACAGTACATTACTACAGACAGACCTAGTGGTCTATGATAGACAGTACATTACTACAGACGGCCCTAGTGGTCTATGATAGACAGTACATTACTACAGACGGCCCTAGTGGTCTATGATAGACAGTACATTACTACAGACGGCCCTAGTGGTCTATGATAGACAGTACATTACTACAGACGGCCCTAGTGGTCTATGATAGACAGTACATTACTACAGACGGCCCTAGTGGTCTATGATAGACAGTACATTACTACAGACGGCCCTAGTGGTCTATGATAGACAGTACATTACTACAGACGGCCCTAGTGGTCTATGATAGACAGTACATTACTACAGACGGCCCTAGTGGTCTATGATAGACAGTACATTACTACAGACAGCCCTAGTGGTCTATGATAGACAGTACATTACTACAGACAGCCCTAGTGGTCTATGATAGACAGTACATTACTACAGACAGCCCTAGTGGTCTACGATAGACAGTACATTACTACAGACAGCCCTAGTGGTCTACGATAGACAGTACATTACTACAGACGGCCCTAGTGGTCTACGATAGACAGTACATTACTACAGACGGCCCTAGTGGTCTACGATAGACAGTACATTACTACAGACGGCCCTAGTGGTCTACGATAGACAGTACATTACTACAGACGGCCCTCGTGGTCTACGATAGACAGTACATTACTACAGACGGCCCTCGTGGTCTATGATAGACAGTACATTACTACAGACGGCCCTAGTGGTCTATGATAGACAGTACATTACTACAGACGGCCCTAGTGGTCTATGATAGACAGTACATTACTACAGACGGCCCTAGTGGTCTATGATAGACAGTACATTACTACAGACAGCCCTAGTGGTCTATGATAGACAGTACATTACTACAGACAGCCCTAGTGGTCTATGATAGACAGTACATTACTACAGACGGCCCTAGTGGTCTATGATAGACAGTACATTACTACAGACGGCCCTAGTGGTCTATGATAGACAGTACATTACTACAGACGGCCCTAGTGGTCTATGATAGACAGTACATTACTACAGACGGCCCTCGTGGTCTATGATAGACAGTACATTACTACAGACGGCCCTAGTGGTCTATGATAGACAGTACATTACTACAGACGGCCCTAGTAGTCTATGATAGACAGTACATTACTACAGACGGCCCTAGTGGTCTATGATAGACAGTACATTACTACAGACGGCCCTAGTGGTCTATGATAGACAGTACATTACTACAGACGGCCCTAGTGGTCTATGATAGACAGTACATTACTACAGACAGCCCTAGTGGTCTATGATAGACAGTACATTACTACAGACAGCCCTAGTGGTCTATGATAGACAGTACATTACTACAGACAGCCCTAGTGGTCTATGATAGACAGTACATTACTACAGACAGCCCTAGTGGTCTATGATAGACAGTACATTACTACAGACGGCCCTCGTGGTCTATGATAGACAGTACATTACTACAGACAGCCCTAGTGGTCTATGATAGACAGTACATTACTACAGACGGCCCTAGTGGTCTATGATAGACAGTACATTACTACAGACGGCCCTAGTGGTCTATGATAGACAGTACATTACTACAGACGGCCCTAGTGGTCTATGATAGACAGTACATTACTACAGACGGCCCTCGTGGTCTATGATAGACAGTACATTACTACAGACAGCCCTAGTGGTCTATGATAGACAGTACATTACTACAGACGGCCCTAGTAGTCTATGATAGACAGTACATTACTACAGACGGCCCTAGTGGTCTATGATAGACAGTACATTACTACAGACGGCCCTAGTGGTCTATGATAGACAGTACATTACTACAGACAGCCCTAGTGGTCTATGATAGACAGTACATTACTACAGACAGCCCTAGTGGTCTATGATAGACAGTACATTACTACAGACAGCCCTAGTGGTCTATGATAGACAGTACATTACTACAGACAGCCCTAGTGGTCTATGATAGACAGTACATTACTACAGACAGCCCTAGTGGTCTATGATAGACAGTACATTACTACAGACAGCCCTAGTGGTCTATGATAGACAGTACATTACTACAGACGGCCCTAGTGGTCTATGATAGACAGTACATTACTACAGACAGCCCTAGTGGTCTATGATAGACAGTACATTACCACCACCACCTCCCTCCTAGTCTCTCCTCATCTTTCAGCAGTACCACCTCCCTCTTCCTCCTAGTCTCTCCTCATCTTTCAGCAGTACCACCTCCCTCTTCCTCCTAGTCTCTCCTCCCCTTTCAGTCTCTCCTCATCTTTCAGCAGTACCACCACCTCCCTCTTCCTCCTAGTCTCTCATCTTTCAGCAGTACCACCACCTCCCTCTTCCTCCTAGTCTCTCCTCATCTTTCAGCAGTACCACCTCCCTCTTCCTCATAGTCTCTCCTCATTCAGCAGTACCACCTCCCTCTTCCTCCTAGTCTCTCCTCATCTTTCAGCAGTACCACCACCTCCCTCTTCCTCCTAGTCTCTCCTCATCTTTCAGCAGTACCACCACCTCCCTCTTCCTCCTAGTCTCTCCTCATCTTTCAGCAGTACCACCACCTCCCTCTTCCTCCTAGTCTCTCCTCATCTTTCAGCAGTACCACCTCCCTCTTCCTCCTAGTCTCTCCTCATCTTTCAGCAGTACCACCTCCCTCTTCCTCCTAGTCTCTCCTCATCTTTCAGCAGTACCACCTCCCTCTTCCTCCTAGTCTCTCCTCATCTTTCAGCAGTACCTCCACCCTCTTCCTCCTAGTCTCTCATCATCTTTCAGCAGTACCACCTCCCTCTTCCTCCTAGTCTCTCCTCATCTTTCAGCAGTACCACCACCTCCCTCTTCCTCCTAGTCTCTCCTCATCTTTCAGCAGTACCACCTCCCTCTTCCTCCTAGTCTCTCCTCATCTTTCAGCAGTACCACCTCCCTCTTCCTCCTAGTCTCTCCTCATCTTTCAGCAGGACCACCTCCCTCTTCCTCCTAGTCTCTCCTCATCTTTCAGCAGTACCACCTCCCTCTTCCTCCTAGTCTCTCCTCATCTTTCAGCAGTACCACCACCTCCCTCTTCCTCCTAGTCTCTCCTCATCTTTCAGCAGTACCACCACCTCCCTCTTCCTCCTAGTCTCTCCTCATCTTTCAGCAGTACCACCACCTCCCTCTTCCTCCTAGTCTCTCCTCATCTTTCAGCAGTACCACCACCTCCCTCTTCCTCCTAGTCTCTCCTCATCTTTCAGCAGTACCACCTCCCTCTTCCTCCTAGTCTCTCCTCATCTTTCAGCAGTACCACCACCTCCCTCTTCCTCCTAGTCTCTCCTCATCTTTCAGCAGTACCACCACCTCCCTCTTCCTCCTAGTCTCTCCTCATCTTTCAGCAGTACCACCACCTCCCTCTTCCTCCTAGTCTCTCCTCATCTTTCAGCAGGACCACCTCCCTCTTCCTCCTAGTCTCTCCTCATTCAGCAGTACCTCCACCCTCTTCCTCCTAGTCTCTCCTCATCTTTCAGCAGTACCACCTCCCTCTTCCTCCTAGTCTCTCCTCATCTTTCAGCAGGACCACCTCCCTCTTCCTCCTAGTCTCTCCTCATCTTTCAGCAGTACCACCACCTCCCTCTTCCTCCTAGTCTCATCTTTCAGCAGTACCACCACCTCCCTCTTCCTCCTAGTCTCTCCTCATCTTTCAGAAGTACCACCACCTCCCTCTTCCTCCTAGTCTCTCCTCATCTTTCAGCAGTACCACCTCCCTCTTCCTCCTAGTCTCTCATCTTTCAGCAGTACCACCTCCCTCTTCCTCCTAGTCTCTCCTCATCTTTCAGCAGTACCACCTCCCTCCTCCTCCTCCTAGTCTCTCCTCATCTTTAAGCAGGACCACCTCCCTCTTCCTCCTAGTCTCTCCTCATCTTTCAGCAGTACCACCTCCCTCTTCCTCCTAGTCTCTCCTCATCTTTAAGCAGGACCACCTCCCTCTTCCTCCTAGTCTCTCCTCATTCAGCAGTACCACCACCTCCCTCTTCCTCCTAGTCTCTCCTCATCTTTAAGCAGGACCACCTCCCTCTTCCTCCTAGTCTCTCCTCATTCAGCAGTACCACCTCCCTCTTCCTCCTAGTCTCTCCTCATCTTTCAGCAGTACCTCCACCCTCTTCCTCCTAGTCTCTCCTCATCTTTCAGCAGTACCACCTCCCTCTTCCTCCTAGTCTCTCCTCATCTTTCAGCAGTACCACCTCCCTCTTCCTCCTAGTCTCTCCTCATCTTTCAGCAGTACCACCACCTTCTCTTCCTCCTAGTCTCTCCTCATCTTTCAGCAGTACCACCTCCCTCTTCCTCCTAGTCTCTCCTCATCTTTCAGCAGTACCACCACCTCCCTCTTCCTCCTAGTCTCTCCTCATCTTTCAGCAGTACCACCACCTCCCTCTTCCTCCTAGTCTCTCCTCATCTTTCAGCAGTACCACCACCTCCCTCTTCCTCCTAGTCTCTCCTCATCTTTCAGCAGTACCACCACCTCCCTCTTCCTCCTAGTCTCTCCTCATCTTTCAGCAGTACCACCACCTCCCTCTTCCTCCTAGTCTCTCCTCATCTTTCAGCAGTACCACCACCTCCCTCTTCCTCCTAGTCTCTCCTCATCTTTCAGCAGTACCACCACCTCCCTCTTCCTCCTAGTCTCTCCTCATCTTTCAGCAGTACCACCACCTCCCTCTTCCTCCTAGTCTCTCCTCATCTTTCAGCAGTACCACCACCTCCCTCTTCCTCCTAGTCTCTCCTCATCTTTCAGCAGTACCACCACCTCCCTCTTCCTCCTAGTCTCTCCTCATCTTTCAGCAGTACCACCACCTCCCTCTTCCTCCTAGTCTCTCCTCATCTTTCAGCAGTACCACCACCTCCCTCTTCCTCCTAGTCTCTCCTCATCTTTCAGCAGTACCACCACCTCCCTCTTCCTCCTAGTCTCTCCTCATCTTTCAGCAGTACCACCACCTCCCTCTTCCTCCTAGTCTCTCCTCATCTTTCAGCAGTACCACCACCTCCCTCTTCCTCCTAGTCTCTCCTCATCTTTCAGCAGTACCACCTCCCTCTTCCTCCTAGTCTCTCCTCATCTTTCAGCAGTACCACCTCCCTCTTCCTCCTAGTCTCTCCTCATCTTTCAGCAGTACCACCACCTCCCTCTTCCTCCTAGTCTCTCCTCATCTTTCAGCAGTACCACCACCTCCCTCTTCCTCCTAGTCTCTCCTCATCTTTCAGCAGGACCACCTCCCTCTTCCTCCTAGTCTCTCCTCATTCAGCAGTACCACCTCCCTCTTCCTCCTAGTCTCTCCTCATCTTTCAGCAGTACCACCTCCCTCTTCCTCCTAGTCTCTCCTCATCTTTCAGCAGTACCTCCACCCTCTTCCTCCTAGTCTCTCCTCATCTTTCAGCAGTACCTCCACCCTCTTCCTCCTAGTCTCTCCTCATCTTTCAGCAGTACCACCTCCCTCTTCCTCCTAGTCTCTCCTCATCTTTCAGCAGTACCACCACCTCCCTCTTCCTCCTAGTCTCTCCTCATCTTTCAGCAGTACCACCACCTCCCTCTTCCTCCTAGTCTCTCCTCATCTTTCAGCAGTACCACCACCTCCCTCTTCCTCCTAGTCTCTCCTCATCTTTCAGAAGTACCACCACCTCCCTCTTCCTCCTAGTCTCTCCTCATCTTTCAGAAGTACCACCACCTCCCTCTTCCTCCTAGTCTCTCCTCATCTTTCAGCAGTACCTCCTCCCTCTTCCTCCTAGTCTCTCCTCATCTTTCAGCAGTACCACCTCCCTCTTCCTCCTAGTCTCTCCTCATCTTTCAGCAGTACCACCTCCCTCCTCCTCCTCCTAGTCTCTCCTCATCTTTAAGCAGGACCACCTCCCTCTTCCTCCTAGTCTCTCCTCATCTTTAAGCAGGACCACCTCCCTCTTCCTCCTAGTCTCTCCTCATTCAGCAGTACCACCTCCCTCTTCCTCCTAGTCTCTCCTCATCTTTCAGCAGTACCACCTCCACCTCCCTCCTAGTCTCTCCTCATCTTTCAGCAGTACCACCTCCCTCTTCCTCCTAGTCTCTCCTCATCTTTCAGCAGTACCACCTCCCTCTTCCTCCTAGTCTCTCCTCATCTTTCAGCAGTACCACCACCTTCTCTTCCTCCTAGTCTCTCCTCATCTTTCAGCAGTACCACCTCCCTCTTCCTCCTAGTCTCTCATCTTTCAGCAGTACCACCTCCCTCTTCCTCCTAGTCTCTCCTCATCTTTCAGCAGTACCACCACCTCCCTCTTCCTCCTAGTCTCTCCTCATCTTTCAGCAGTACCACCACCTCCCTCTTCCTCCTAGTCTCTCCTCATCTTTCAGCAGTACCACCACCTCCCTCTTCCTCCTAGTCTCTCCTCATCTTTCAGCAGTACCACCACCTCCCTCTTCCTCCTAGTCTCTCCTCATCTTTCAGCAGTACCACCACCTCCCTCTTCCTCCTAGTCTCTCCTCATCTTTCAGCAGTACCACCACCTCCCTCTTCCTCCTAGTCTCTCCTCATCTTTCAGCAGGACCACCTCCCTCTTCCTCCTAGTCTCTCCTCATTCAGCAGTACCACCTCCCTCTTCCTCCTAGTCTCTCCTCATTCAGCAGTACCACCTCCCTCTTCCTCCTAGTCTCTCCTCATCTTTCAGCAGTACCACCTCCCTCTTCCTCCTAGTCTCTCCTCATCTTTCAGCAGTACCTCCACCCTCTTCCTCCTAGTCTCTCATCATCTTTCAGCAGTACCACCTCCCTCTTCCTCCTAGTCTCATCTTTCAGCAGTACCACCACCTCCCTCTTCCTCCTAGTCTCTCCTCATCTTTCAGCAGTACCACCACCTCCCTCTTCCTCCTAGTCTCTCCTCATCTTTCAGCAGTACCACCACCTCCCTCTTCCTCCTAGTCTCTCCTCATCTTTCAGCAGTACCACCACCTCCCTCTTCCTCCTAGTCTCTCCTCATCTTTCAGCAGTACCACCTCCCTCTTCCTCCTAGTCTCTCCTCATCTTTCAGCAGTACCACCTCCCTCTTCCTCCTAGTCTCTCCTCATCTTTCAGCAGGACCACCTCCCTCTTCCTCCTAGTCTCTCCTCATCTTTCAGCAGTACCACCTCCCTCTTCCTCCTAGTCTCTCCTCATCTTTCAGCAGTACCACCTCCCTCTTCCTCCTAGTCTCTCCTCATCTTTCAGCAGTACCACCACCTCCCTCTTCCTCCTAGTCTCTCCTCATCTTTCAGCAGTACCACCACCTCCCTCTTCCTCCTAGTCTCTCCTCATCTTTCAGCAGTACCACCACCTCCCTCTTCCTCCTAGTCTCTCCTCATCTTTCAGCAGTACCACCACCTCCCTCTTCCTCCTAGTCTCTCCTCATCTTTCAGCAGTACCACCACCTCCCTCTTCCTCCTAGTCTCTCCTCATCTTTCAGCAGTACCACCACCTCCCTCTTCCTCCTAGTCTCTCCTCATCTTTCAGCAGTACCACCACCTCCCTCTTCCTCCTAGTCTCTCCTCATCTTTCAGCAGTACCACCACCTCCCTCTTCCTCCTAGTCTCTCCTCATCTTTCAGCAGTACCACCACCTCCCTCTTCCTCCTAGTCTCTCCTCATCTTTCAGCAGTACCACCACCTCCCTCTTCCTCCTAGTCTCTCCTCATCTTTCAGCAGTACCACCTCCCTCTTCCTCCTAGTCTCTCCTCATCTTTCAGCAGTACCACCTCCCTCTTCCTCCTAGTCTCTCCTCATCTTTCAGCAGTACCACCTCCCTCTTCCTCCTAGTCTCTCCTCATCTTTCAGCAGTACCACCTCCCTCTTCCTCCTAGTCTCTCCTCATCTTTCAGCAGTACCACCTCCCTCTTCCTCCTAGTCTCTCCTCATCTTTCAGCAGGACCACCTCCCTCTTCCTCCTAGTCTCTCCTCATCTTTAAGCAGGACCACCTCCCTCTTCCTCCTAGTCTCTCCTCATTCAGCAGTACCACCTCCCTCTTCCTCCTAGTCTCTCCTCATCTTTCAGCAGTACCACCTCCCTCTTCCTCCTAGTCTCTCCTCATCTTTCAGCAGTACCACCTCCCTCTTCCTCCTAGTCTCTCCTCATCTTCAGCAGTACCACCTCCCTCTTCCTCCTAGTCTCTCCTCATCTTCAGCAGTACCACCTCCACCTCCCTCCTAGTCTCTCCTCATCTTTCAGCAGTACCACCTCCCTCTTCCTCCTAGTCTCTCATCTTTCAGCAGTACCACCTCCCTCTTCCTCCTAGTCTCTCCTCATCTTTCAGCAGTACCACCACCTCCCTCTTCCTCCTAGTCTCTCCTCATCTTTCAGCAGTACCACCTCCCTCTTCCTCCTAGTCTCTCCTCATCTTTCAGCAGTACCACCTCCCTCTTCCTCCTAGTCTCTCATCTTTCAGCAGTACCACCTCCCTCTTCCTCCTAGTCTCTCCTCACCTTTCAGTCTCTCCTCATCTTTCAGCAGTACCTCCTCCCTCTTCCTCCTAGTCTCTCCTCATCTTTCAGCAGTACCACCTCCCTCTTCCTCCTAGTCTCTCCTCATCTTTCAGCAGGACCACCTCCCTCTTCCTCCTAGTCTCTCATCTTTCAGCAGTACCACCTCCCTCTTCCTCCTAGTCTCTCCTCATCTTTCAGCAGTACCACCTCCCTCTTCCTCCTAGTCTCTCCTCATCTTTCAGCAGTACCACCTCCCTCTTCCTCCTAGTCTCTCCTCATCTTTCAGCAGTACCACCTCCCTCTTCCTCCTAGTCTCTCCTCATCTTTCAGCAGTACCACCTCCCTCTTCCTCCTAGTCTCTCCTCATCTTTCAGCAGTACCACCTCCCTCTTCCTCCTAGTCTCTCCTCATCTTTCAGCAGTACCACCTCCCTCTTCCTCCTAGTCTCTCCTCATCTTTCAGCAGTACCACCTCCCTCTTCCTCCTAGTCTCTCCTCATCTTTCAGCAGTACCACCTCCCTCTTCCTCCTAGTCTCTCCTCATCTTTCAGCAGTACCACCTCCCTCTTCCTCCTAGTCTCTCCTCATCTTTCAGCAGTACCACCTCCCTCTTCCTCCTAGTCTCTCCTCATCTTTCAGCAGTACCACCTCCCTCTTCCTCCTAGTCTCTCCTCATCTTTCAGCAGTACCACCTCCCTCTTCCTCCTAGTCTCTCCTCATCTTTCAGCAGTACCACCTCCCTCTTCCTCCTAGTCTCTCCTCATCTTTCAGCAGTACCACCTCCCTCTTCCTCCTAGTCTCTCCTCATCTTTCAGCAGTACCACCTCCCTCTTCCTCCTAGTCTCTCCTCATCTTTCAGCAGTACCACCTCCCTCTTCCTCCTAGTCTCTCCTCATCTTTCAGCAGTACCACCTCCCTCTTCCTCCTAGTCTCTCCTCATCTTTCAGCAGGACCACCTCCCTCCTCCCTCCTCACCTTTCAGTCTCTCATCTTTCAGCAGGACCACCTCCCTCCTCCCTCCTCACCTTTCAGTCTCTCCTCATCTTTCAGCAGGACCACCTCCCTCCTCACCTTTCAGTCTCTCCTCATCTTTCAGCAGTACCTCCTCCCTCTTCCTCCTAGTCTCTCCTCATCTTTCAGCAGTACCACCTCCCTCTTCCTCCTAGTCTCTCCTCATCTTTCAGCAGGACCACCTCCCTCTCCCTCCTCACCTTTCAGTCTCTCCTCATCTTTCAGCAGGACCACCTCCCTCTTCCTCCTAGTCTCTCCTCATCTTTCAGCTGGACCACCTCCCTCTTCCTCCTAGTCTCTCCTCATCTTTCAGCAGTACCACCTCCCTCTTCCTCCTAGTCTCTCCTCATCTTTCAGCAGTACCACCTCCCTCTTCCTCCTAGTCTCTCCTCATCTTTCAGCAGTACCACCTCCCTCTTCCTCCTAGTCTCTCCTCATCTTTCAGCAGTACCACCTCCCTCTTCCTCCTAGTCTCTCCTCATCTTTCAGCAGTACCACCTCCCTCTTCCTCCTAGTCTCTCCTCATCTTTCAGCAGTACCACCTCCCTCTTCCTCCTAGTCTCTCCTCATCTTTCAGCAGTACCACCTCCCTCTTCCTCCTAGTCTCTCCTCATCTTTCAGCAGTACCACCTCCCTCTTCCTCCTAGTCTCTCCTCATCTTTCAGCAGTACCACCTCCCTCTTCCTCCTAGTCTCTCCTCATCTTTCAGCAGGACCACCTCCCTCCTCCCTCCTCACCTTTCAGTCTCTCATCTTTCAGCAGGACCACCTCCCTCCTCCCTCCTCACCTTTCAGTCTCTCCTCATCTTTCAGCAGGACCACCTCCCTCCTCACCTTTCAGTCTCTCCTCATCTTTCAGCAGTACCTCCTCCCTCTTCCTCCTAGTCTCTCCTCATCTTTCAGCAGTACCACCTCCCTCTTCCTCCTAGTCTCTCCTCATCTTTCAGCAGGACCACCTCCCTCTCCCTCCTCACCTTTCAGTCTCTCCTCATCTTTCAGCAGGACCACCTCCCTCTTCCTCCTAGTCTCTCCTCATCTTTCAGCTGGACCACCTCCCTCTTCCTCCTAGTCTCTCCTCATCTTTCAGCACCACCACCTCCCTCCTCACCTTTCAGTCTCTCCTCATCTTTCAGCAGGACCACCAGCTGCTTGCTCTTCTCTCTGACGTTGATCCCCTGGTCTTTTCCGTCTCTGTCGATGTACTGGAAGTCCTTCAGAGTCTGGATGGCAAAGATGTTCTCTTTACACTGCAGGGCCACACGCTCTGACCCCGTCTGGAACACACACACACACACACACACACACAACATATTAAACACTGTAGGGCCACACGCTCTGACCCCGTCTGGAACACACACACAACATATTAAACACTGTAGGGCCACACGCTCTGACCCCGTCTGGAACACACACACACACACACACACACAACATATTAAACACTGTAGGGCCACGCGCTCTGACCCCGTCTGGAACACACACAACATATTAAACACTGTAGGGCCACGCCCTCTGACCCTGTCCTGAACAATGTCAAAGGGGTCGAATCCAAACTTGAGAAGTACATTCTCACCTCAGACGTTACGGATTCCAGGATTCAAAACGTTTAAAGAAAACAAAAAGCCAAAACGGTTCAAGTCTGTTTTATTATTTCGGGCGCACGTGACTAATAAAGCTGATTTGATTCGTATCATCAAGGGGGGGTGGGGGGGGTTACCTTAATCAGGTAGTCAAGCAGAGTCAGCGCCTTGTAGACGTGTCTCCAGTTCTTCCCGTGGTCGTTGAGGCGTCTCCAGATCATGCTCATGATCTCACTGAACGCCACCACGTTGTAGGTCAGGTCGGCGACCTCTGACATCAGAGAGGACGAGGGCCCCCAGGGGTCGTTGGAGGTGGACTCTCGGACTTTCTTCTCCGCGTCAGAGTAGTTGTTCATCACGTTCTTCACAGAACGTCTGATAGTGGAGCTAGGCATAGTGGTGGTGGTCTCTCTCACACACACACACACACACACGCGCTACCACGACTGGGACACACAGGCAAGAGTGTGTGTGTGTGTTGGGGGGGGGGGGGGGATCCTTTGTGTGTGTGTGTGTCACCGTGTCAGAGTGTGTGTGTGTGTGTGTCACCGTGTCAGAGTGTGTGTGTGTGTGTCACCGTGTCAGAGTGTGTGTGTTCAGGGCACCTCCCGCTATCCAGCAGTGTGTCTCCACAGTCCTCCAGACAACAGCCTGTTAGCACCATCTCCACACACACAGAGCTGGACGCACACACAGCCACGCCATCACCTGAGGAGAGAGAGAGACAGGGGGGGTTAGTACGGCGAGAGAAGGGCGAGCGAGCGAAGGGGGAAAGAGAGAGGGCGAGCGAAGGGAGAGGGCAAAGAGAGAGGGCGAGCGAAGGGAGAGGGCAAAGAGAGAAGGGCGAGCGAAGGGAGAGGGCAAAGAGAGAAGGGCGAGCGAAGGGAGAGGGCAAAGAGAGAAGGGCGAGCGAAGGGAGAGGGGAAAGAGAGAAGGGCGAGCGAAGGGAGAGGGGAAAGAGAGAAGGGCGAGCGAAGGGAGAGGGGAAAGAGAGAAGGGCGAGCGAAGGGAGAGGGAAAAGAGAGAGGGCGAGCGAAGGGAGAGGGAAAAGAGAGAGGGCGAGCGAAGGGAGAGGGAAAAGAGAGAGGGCGAGCGAAGGGAGAGGGGAAAGAGAGAGGGCGAGCGAAGGGAGAGGGGAAAGAGAGAGGGCGAGCGAAGGGAGAGGGGAAAGAGAGAGGGCGAGCGAGAGAGGGCGAGCGAAGGGAGAGGGGAAAGAGAGAGGGCGAGCGAGAGAGAGAGAGATGGGGCCTCATATCAATTTAAGGGCCCAGAAATGTGACTCGTGTGGAGACCTCCAACCTCCCCCTCCTGCCAAATCTCCCTTCTCACCCTGCCTCCCCCCAAACCTCCCCACTCCTGCAAAATCTCCCTGCTCACCCTGCCTCCCCCCTCCCACTACCCCCCCCCCCCCCCCCCCTCCATGAATACAGCACTGACCTAATGACATCTGCTGCTTTAAATCACTTATTCACTCACACGACTAGAGGAAGAGCCCCTGTCTGTCTCCCCCCGGAACAACCCCCCCCCCCCCCCACCCCCCAGCGCAGGTGTACACAGACTGTCTCTGTGCTCTGACAGACCCTGAGAGAGAGAGATGGTCTGGGTCCTAAACCACACCAAAACAACACTAGACACTATGGAACGCAAAGCTTTTACTATCTCATCCTGGAATATACAAGGTCAGAGGTCATCTGCCTTTGGCCTAAAGCGAAGGAACTCAGACTTCATCAAATAAAATCAGAAATACAGACATTGTCATCCTACAAGAAACATGGTATAGAGGAGACGGACCAACTGGTTGTCCTCTAGGTTACAGAGAGCTGGTAGTCCCATCCACCACACTACCAGGTGGGTGGTATAGAGGAGACGGACCCACTGGTTGTCCTCTAGGTTACAGAGAGCTGGTAGTCCCATCCACCACACTACCAGGTGGGTGGTATAGAGGAGACGGACCCACTGGTTGTCCTCTAGGTTACAGAGAGCTGGTAGTCCCATCCACCACACTACCAGGTGGGTGGTATAGAGGAGACAGACCCACTGGTTGTCCTCTAGGTTACAGAGAGCTGGTAGTCCCATCCACCACACTACCAGGTGGGTGGTATAGAGGAGACGGACCCACTGGTTGTCCTCTAGGTTACAGAGAGCTGGTAGTCCCATCCACCACACTACCAGGTGGGAGGTATAGAGGAGACAGACCCACTGGTTGCCCTCTAGGTTACAGAGAGCTGGTAGTCCCATCCACCACACTACCAGGTGGGTGGTATAGAGGAGATGGACCCACTGGTTGTCCTCTAGGTTACAGAGAGCTGGTAGTCCCGTGGCATAGAGGAGACAGACCCACTGGTTGCCCTCTAGGTTACAGAGAGCTGGTAGTCCCATCCACCAACCTACCAGGTGGGTGGTATAGAGGAGACGGACCCACTGGTTGCCCTCTAGGTTACAGAGAGCTGGTAGTCCCATCCACCACACTACCAGGTGGGTGGTATAGAGGAGACGGACCCACTGGTTGTCCTCTAGGTTACAGAGAGCTGGTAGTCCCATCCACCAACCTACCAGGTGGGTGGTATAGAGGAGACGGACCCACTGGTTGTCCTCTAGGTTACAGAGAGCTGGTAGTCCCATCCACCACACTACCAGGTGGGTGGTATAGAGGAGACGGACCCACTGGTTGTCCTCTAGGTTAGAGAGCTGGTAGTCCCATCCACCACACTACCAGGTGGGTGGTATAGAGGAGACGGACCCACTGGTTGCCCTCTAGGTTACAGAGAGCTGGTAGTCCCATCCACCACACTACCAGGTGGGAGGTATAGAGGAGACAGACCCACTGGTTGTCCTCTAGGTTACAGAGAGCTGGTAGTCCCATCCACCACACTACCAGGTGGGTGGTATAGAGGAGATGGACCCACTGGTTGTCCTCTAGGTTACAGAGAGCTGGTAGTCCCATCCACCACACTACCAGGTGGGTGGTATAGAGGAGATGGACCCACTGGTTGTCCTCTAGGTTACAGAGAGCTGGTAGTCCCATCCACCACACTACCAGCTGGGTGGTATAGAGGAGACAGACCCACTGGTTGCCCTCTAGGTTACAGAGAGCTGGTAGTCCCATCCACCACACTACCAGGTGGGTGGTATAGAGGAGATGGACCCACTGGTTGTCCTCTAGGTTACAGAGAGCTGGTAGTCCCATCCACCACACTACCAGGTGGGTGGTATAGAGGAGACAGACCCACTGGTTGCCCTCTAGGTTACAGAGAGCTGGTAGTCCCATCCACCACACTACCAGGTGGGTGGTATAGAGGAGACGGACCCACTGGTTGTCCTCTAGGTTACAGAGAGCTGGTAGTCCCATCCACCACACTACCAGGTGGGTGGTATAGAGGAGACGGACCCACTGGTTGTCCTCTAGGTTACAGAGAGCTGGTAGTCCCATCCACCACACTACCAGGTGGGTGGTATAGAGGAGACGGACCCACTGGTTGCCCTCTAGGTTACAGAGAGCTGGTAGTCCCATCCACCACACTACCAGGTGGGTGGTATAGAGGAGACAGACCCACTGGTTGCCCTCTAGGTTACAGAGAGCTGGTAGTCCCATCCACCACACTACCAGGTGGGTGGTATAGAGGAGACGGACCCACTGGTTGCCCTCTAGGTTACAGAGAGCTGGTAGTCCAATCCACCACACTACCAGGTGGGTGGTATAGAGGAGACAGACCCACTGGTTGCCCTCTAGGTTACAGAGAGCTGGTAGTCCCATCCACCAACCTACCAGGTGTAAATTCACAGCCGGTGCCCAAGAAAAACATGGTGACATGGTTACATGGCGACATGGTGACACGGCGACATGGCCAAATGACTACTCGTCCATCGCGCTCACCGCATCCTCATGAAGGGCTTGGATTGGCTGGTCATGGGCCCACATCAAGACCAGTAGGCACACTGGACCCACTCCAATTTACCGAAGGGCTTGGATTTGCTGGTCATGGGCCCACATCAAGGCCAGTAGGCACACTGGACCCACTCCAATTGACCGACCGCTCAAACAGATCAACAGAAGAAGCCACTTCCATCTGGACAAGAGGAACACCTCTGAGAGAATGCTGTTCATGGACGACAGTTCAAAGCATTCAACTCTACTGTTCCCTCCAAGGTCCGACACCAAGCTCAGAGTTCTGGGTCTGGACGAGCACCCCTCTGCGACTGGACCCTGGACTTCCTGACGGGCCGAACCAGAGGCTGTGAGGATTGGCAATAACACGTCCTCGACACTGACGCTTTACAAAAAGGGGCTCTCCCCAGGGGTGTGTCGTCAATCCTCTGCTGTACTCCGTTCAATTCTACTGACGACACCACGGCTGTAGGCCTGGTAACCAACGACAACGAATCAGCCTATAAAAAGGAGAGGATGGAGTTGATTGACAACTTCAGGAAGTAGAGGAGGGAACTTGCTCCAATCCACATAACAAGTTTTTTTTTTTTTTTTACGTTTCTTGGCGTCCACATCACCGAGGACTTGTCATGGACCAACACTCTTGTCAAGAGGACGCAATAGCTTCTCGACTTCCTGCTGAAGACATTCCGGCCTGCCGCCCCCCGGGGGTCCTGTCATAAATATTACCGATGCAACGTCGAGAGCGTCCTGACCGGTTGCATCACGGCCTGGTACGGGTATTTCTCTGTCCAACGACTGCATGGCCCTCCAGCAGGTGCTCCTACCTATCCAGGAAATCTACTCCAAATGGTGCCTGAGAAAGGCACTCAGAATCAAGGACCCCACACACACCAGCCATAAGCTTACTGGTGCTCTTCCATGCTGTCCCTAGGAGGGGTGTGTCACTTGAGTGGGTTGAGTCACTGATGTGGTCTTCCTGTCTAGGTTGGCGCCCCCCCCGTGGGTTGTGCCGTGGCGGAGATCATTGTGGGCTATACTCGGCCTTGTCTCAGGATGGTAGGTTGGTGGTTGAAGATATCCCTCTAGTGGTGTGGGGGCTGTGCTTTGGCAAAGTGGGTGGGGTTATATCCTGCCTGTTTGGCCCTGTCCGGGGGTATTGTCAGACAGGGCCAGTGTCCCCCCGACCCCACCTGTCTCAGCCTCCAGTATTTATGCTGCAGTTGTTTATGTGTCGGGGGGCTAGGGTCAGTCTGTTATATCTGGAGTATTTCTCCTGTCTTATCCGGTGTCCTGTGTGAATTTAAGTATGTTCTCTCTAATTCTCTCAGAGGAGGAGGACCTGAGCCCTAGGACCATGCCTCAGGACTACCTGGCATGATGACTCCTTGCTGTTCCCAGTCCACCTGGCCATGCTGCTGCTCCAGTTTCAACTGTTCTGCCTGCGGCTATGGAACCCTGACCTGTTCACCGGACGTGCTACCTGTCCCAGACCTGCTGTTTTCAACTCTCTAGAGACAGCAGGAGCGGTAGAGATACTCTCAATGATCGGCTATGAAAAGCCAACTGACATTTACTCCTGAGGTGCTGACCTGTTGCACCCTCGACAACTACTGTGATTATTATTATTATTTGACCCTGTTGGTCATCTATGAACATTTGAACATCCTGGCCATGTTCTGTTATAATCTCCACCCGGCACAGCCAGAAGAGGACAGGCCACCCCTCATAGCCTGGTTCCTCTCTAGGTTTCTTCCTAGGTTTTGGCCTTTCTAGGGAGTTTTTCCTAGCCACCGTGCTTCTACACCTGCATTGCTTGCTGTTTGGGGTTTTAGGCTGGGTTTCTGTACAGCACTTTGAGACATCAGCTGATGTAAGAAGGGCTATATAAATACATTTGATTGATAAGATGATCTGTCCATTTCAGACGGTATTGGAGAATGAGGTCTGATACCAACAGGTTCAGGGACAGTTTCTATCTACAAGCCATCAGACTATCAGAGCATGAGGTCTGATACCAACAGGTTCAGGGACAGTTTCTATCTACAAGCCATCAGACTACTGAACTCTTGAACTGGACTGACCACCTATTGGACTATAAGCGGTGGCTTCCTGTATTATATACTTATAACAAAATGTATTATTCTATTCTACTGAGCCATTTAATTTGTTTTGTATTCTTATATTTTATGATTTCTTATTATTGTTGCATTGTCCAGAAAGAACCTTCAAGTAAACATTTCGTTACCATGCGTATTTCACCTTTATTTAACCAGGTAGGCAAGTTGTACATACCACTAATAAAATTTGAAACACTCTGGGCTGTAAAAACACACTTTGTAGCAGCTAGCCTGGCTAGCCTAGCGTGATGCTAACCACTCTGGGCTGTAAAAACACACTATGTAGCAGCTAGCCTTGCTAGCCTAGCGTGATGCTAACCACTCCGGGCTGTAAAAACACTATGTAGCAGCTAGCCTTGCTAGCCTAGCGTGATGCTAACCACTCCGGGCTGTAAAAACACACTATGTAGCAGCTAGCCTGGCTAGCCTAGCGTGATGCTAACCACTCTGTACTGTAAAAACACACTTTGTAGCAGCTAGCCTGGCTAGCCTAGCGTGATGCTAACCACTCTGCGCTGTAAAACACTATGTAGCAGCTAGGCTTGCTAGCCTAGCGTGATGCTAACCACTCTGGGCTGTAAAAACACACTATGTAGCAGCTAGCCTTGCTAGCCTAGCGTGATGCTAACCACTCTGGGCTGTAAAAACACACTATGTAGCAGCTAGCCTTCCTAGCCTAGCGTGATGCTACCCACTCTGCGCTGTAAAACACTATGTAGCAGCTAGCCTTGCTAGCCTAGCGTGATGCTAACCACTCAGAGCTGTAAAACACACCATTAAAAAAATGGTATCCACGAGTCCATCTGACTCTGAGGAAGTAGATGAAGGGCCTCATTACCGAAAAAACCCAAAATATCCCTTTATTGATACACTGGGCGGACAACACAATAGGTATTTCTGTGTGTGTGTGTGTGTGTGTGTGTGTGTGTGTGTGTGTGTGTGTGTGTGTGTGTGTGTGTGTGTGTGTAGACAAGCAATCCAGCCGGTTCTTTCACCTGTCTAAAGAACCTGACTGTTGGAATCTAGATTGTTCAACTTTTCAGATGCAGTAAACTGGGTCATGTTGACAGACAAGAGAGAGTTCCTCATCACTCATCTAGATGATATGTAGCTAATCCCACAACGCCACCATTTACTGACTAGTAATGGCTTCATCCGGCCATGCAAGAAATCTACAAGCACTGATTTATTAACAGTGCTCAGTGAGCTCCTGCCCAAGTCAAGAACCGCTCAATCAATTGAAACATAATCCATAGTAACATAATGTAATGTCCAAGCACCCCTCTCTCTCACACCCATCCCTCCCATGTCCCGATCGAGACGTCATTCGCCCTTTTGTCCTCCCCAGCCCAAGACAAAGCCGGAGATCCCGCACCGAGACCCGGTTACAGGTGCATCGGTCACCCCCTTCCCCGGCCTGCCCTTACTCAAACTGACCACACACACAGAGACAGACAATAGACAAAGCCTGCCCCGCTAACCCCGCCACGGGTCTAGCGGCTCCCCCTAGCCTGGGCAGAGGGGCAGCATCCCGGCTACACCCAGGGCGATGCCGCTCAGTGCCCTGCACCATGTTTCCGTGCTGAGAGATAAATGTTACAGCGATTAATACATGGTGACAGCAGGAAAACAGCGCCCACTCGGACAACGTGCAAACATTATGGTCACTGAACATACACCACTCTCATAGTTAATTATGTTCCGCTTCAACGTTAGCTAGTTATCGAACTGTATGGATAGTTTACGGGAAATGTCAATGGTATTTCTTGCTACAGTGATTCATCAACCAAATCAGCTGATATGAGCTAGTTATGAATAACAACGCTTCCTAGTTGTCTAGTTAACGTTAGCTCGTTTCGCCACGAAAACAAGCGGAGCCCGTAGCTAGCTAGCTAACAACCCAGCCTCCAAACGGTTACCTAAGCTAAATGGTCAAGCCAACTTTCTCTCACAAACACTAGTAGCTTTGTATACGAACTAAAGCTAGGTGTCCTAAACATTTCTTGAGTGAGTAGTTAAGTTTTTAACTAGTTATGTTGGATCGATGGACTAACAAATTGGCATCGACGTCTTTCTGAAATACATATCCAGCTAGCCGGCTAGTTAGCTAAAAGGAATTCAAGATATCGCGAACCAAACCACATAGCTAACGTTAGCTAATTTTCCATTTAATCTATGTGACTTCACTACAACAAACAATACAACATCTAACTAACTTCATTTAAAACATGTTTAAGTTATGGTTATCTACAAACTAGCTAACGTTAGCTAACAAATGAGCATGTTAGTTAAAGAAACTTAATAGAAGAAAAATTCCCAAACAAAAGTTGTTGGAACGACAAAATATTCCCACCAATGCAACTCCCTTCTCTGCCCCACACTCATTCGGTTTAGAGTAAAAAATAAGTTCCAACAATTTAGTTTGAACATGTTTTAGGATTTAATTGTTGCATTTTATCTGGGTTTATAATTAGGGAGTCACCCCCAACACAGTAGCTAGGCCACTAGCTAACTACAAACGCCTTCTCGATACTGTTAGCTTAGCTTAGCTACAACGATAATAAAAAGGTAGCAAAAGCTAACCTTGTTAGCTAACTAACTGGCTAACGTTAGCTAGCTAGGTTTAAGTGCTAGGTGGAGACATCACCCAAAAGCATCCCAAGCCAAGGAGATTTGAACAAGCTGGACGGCAAAAACAATGATTAACTTACCATTTCCTTTCCCGAGTTATTCTACGGAACACTGAATATCCAGGAATTTACAACCCATACGATCAAGAAGTGAACATCAATAAAATACCAGGTTAAGTTCACTTATTTTTGTTGTTTGATAAAGCTTATTTTACACCAGGCTTTTACACGTCTCTGACTCCTGCTCTGTCAACATGGCGGGCGGTAAAGCTCGTCCCGGGAGGGGGGTATGTAGGCGGGGAAGGGTGTGACCAAAGCTGCTTGACTCGCTGATGCAGAAATACATCCTTTCCTCCCACCTTCTGAGGAATCCATTCATAACGAGGCCGTTTGAGCAACAGAGTGCAAGCTAGAGGACATGGGGAGAATCTAAAATATCTAAAATACTCTCGTATCCTCGCTCCTAGTCTCCTACTCAAAACCCATTGGAGAAGAAGGTCAGGAAGGGACGAGACCTCTGGTTTTGCCATCCAATAGATTTTGAGAAGAAGGCAAGGACGCGAGGAATATATATTTGAGATTTTATACATGTTGTTTTCAAGACAACTCAATATGGTGTATTTGCATTACCGCAATTCGGGGTGTTTCTTGATATGGGCGTTCCATGCATTCAGGAACGCCCTTTGACATCACGAAACGCGCATTGGTAGCTGTCATTCGTCAGTCCGTTGATACCTGCCATTGGTCAGTTCCTGCTCTGTCCCACGCTTTTGGATTTCCTGTATTGAAAAAGCGCTCGTTTTAAATTAATGCTTTACATATGACACGAATGGCACTTTTTCTTTTTCTTTGTACGACTCGGTGGATGGCGCATGATGCAAAACTATTTATCCGAATGAGGATGTATCATTATGTACCGCAATGAAACAGTCCTAATTAACTTGACATTTAACTATTGTCTAACACCTCAAAACATCGTATTGCGTATAGACTACAACAAAACATTTTATATTAGACTGTAAAAAAATAAAAAATAAATAAATTACAGAGTTAAAAGTAATACCGTTTTTTGAACGACCAAAGTTCAAAGTTGAAAACGTAACAGTCTAACGCTGACAAAACTAAGATAAAATTAGACTGTGTGTATGTGTGTGTATGTTTAAATTTCTGGCGAAGTGAGAGTCTATAACTCTGGTGCATTCAGTTATCGTCTGCTAGAAATCTCACAATCGTGAAACATGATCTCTATTCTCCTCTATACAAATAATATACAGTGCATTCGGAAAGTATTCAGACTCCAGTGACTTTTTTCCACATTTCGTTACGTTACAGCCTTATTGTAAAAATGGATGAAATCTTTTTTTCCCCCTCATCAATCTACACACAATAACCCATAATGACATCACAATACCCCATAATGACATCACAATACCCCATAATGACATCACAATACCCCATAATGACATCGCAATACCCCATAACCCTTAACGACAAAGGAAAAACAGGTTTTTAGAAATGTTTGCTAACTTATAAAAAAATGTTTAAAAAAACAGAAATATCACATTTACGTAAGTAAATGGCAGCGATTACAGCCTCGTGTCTTCTTGGGTATGGCGCTACAAGCTTGGCACACCTGTATTTGGGGAGTTTCTCCCATTATTCTCTGCAGATCCTCTCAAACGCTGTCAGGTTGGATTGGGAAGAGTCTACAATGTAGAAAATAGAATATCACGTTGACATAAGCATTCAGACCCTTCACTCAGTACTTTGTTGAAGAACCTTTGGCAGTGATTACAGCCTCATAGTCTTCTTGGGTTTGACGCTACAAGCTTGGCACACCTGTATTTGGGGAGTTTCTCCCATTCTTCTCTGCAGATCCTCTCATGAATATGTGATTTATAACCACGATGTACATACTGTATTGTGGCATTAAAAATCATTATTATCATTATTATTGTTATTATTACTACTATTATTATTATTGTTGTTGTTGTTGTTATTATTATTATTAGGGCAATGTTAGTACGCTATCATGCAGATCCTCTCATTAAAAAAGTATATTTTTATTTTCACAATACAGTATGTACATCGTGGTTATAAATCACATATTCATGAGAGGATCTGCAGAGAAGGTTGGTTGGATGGGAAGAGTCTACAATGTAGAAAATAGTACAAATAAAGAATAACCCTTGAATGAGTAGGTGTGTCCAAACTTTTGACTGGTACTGTGTATATATATATAAACACTAGTTATGACAAGTTTAAAACCCATTACATTCTAAGCCGGGGGTAATTATCCCCATTAGCTGTTGCGAAAGCAACAGTTACTCTTCCTGACAAAACATGAAACAGAACATTAGTTGACAAGAACAGCTCGAGGACACAACTACCATCAAAAACGATCTGGGTCCAATAGGGGAGAGGCGTTCTGCCGCGAGGTGTTGCTTTATCTGTTTTCTGAAACCAGTTTATGGTCAAATAAGGGGAGAGGCGTTGTGCCGCTTTATCTGTTTTCTGAAACCAGGCTTACTGTTTATTTGAACAATATGACATAGAAGGAAGTTCCATGCAATAACAGCTCTATATAATACTGTACGCTTTCTTGAATTTGTTCTGGATTTGGGGACTGTGAAAAGACCCCTGGTGGCATGTCTGGTGGGGTACGTGTGCGTGTCAGAGCTGTGTGGAAGTTTACTACGCAAACAATTTTGGGAATTTTTCAACACATTAATGTTTCTTATTAAAAGAAGAAGTGATGCAGTCAGTCTCTGAGAGACTGGATCATATTAATACAGAGTTCCTCTGTCCAGTGTCTGTGTTCTTTTGCCCATCTTAATCTTTTCTTTTTATTGGCCAGTCTGAGATATGGCTTTTTCTTTACAACTCTGCCTAGAAGGCCAGCCTCCCGGAGTCACCACTTCACTGTTGACGTTGAGACTGGTGTTTTGCGGGTACTATTTAATGAAGCTGCCAGTTGAGGACTTGTGAGGCATCTGTTTCTCAAACTACGCATTCCAATGTACTTGTCCTCTTGCTCAGTTGTGCACCGGGGCCTCCCACTCCTCTTTCTATTCTATTCTATTTCTTTCTGTGAAGGGAGTAGTACACAGCGTTGTACGAGATCTTCAGTTTCTTGGCAATTTCTCGCATGGAATAGCCTTCATTTCTCAGAACAAGAATAGACTGACGAGTTTCAGAAGAAAGTTCTTTGTTTCTGGCCATTTTGAGCCTGTAATCAAACCCACAAATACTGACGCTCCAGATACTCAACTAGTCTAAAGAAGGACAGTTTGATTGCTTCTTTAATCAGAACAACCGTTTTCAGCTGTGCTAACATAATTGCAAAAGGGTTTTCTAATGATCAATTAGCCTTTTAAAATGATAAACTTGGATTAGCTAACACAACGTGCCATTGGAACACAGGAGTGATGGTTGCTGATAATGTGCCTCTGTACGTCTATGTAGATATTCCATTTAAAAAATCAGCTGTTTCCAGCTACAATAGTCATTAACAACATTAACAATGTCCACACTGTATTTCTGATCAATTTGATGTTATTTTAATATATATATTTTTTTTAAAGGACATTTCTAAGTGATCCCAAACTCTTGAACGGTAGTGTCTTCTCAAACAATGGTCAATAATGTCAAAGGCTGAACTGAAATCTAACAGTACAACTCCCACAATCTTCTTACTATCAATTTCTTTCATCAGTCATTTGTGTCAGTGCCGTGCATGTTGAGTGCCCTTCTCTATCAGCATGCTGAAAGTCTGTTGTTAATTTGTTTACAGAGAAATAGCATTGTATTTGGTCAAACACCATTTTTTCCCCCGACGGTTTGCTAAGAGCCGGCAACAAGCTGATAGGTCTGCTGTTAGAACCAGTAAAGGCCGCTTTACCACTCTCGGGTAGCGGAATGACTTTGGCTTCCCTTCCAGGCCTGAGGACAAACACTTTCCTCTCGGCTCAGATTAAAGATATGACAGATAGAAGTGGCTATAGAGTCAGATACCATCCTCAGTAACTTTCCAATCATCTAATTGATCAATAATCTAACTTATCAATTATCTAATGTATCAATTCCAGGAGGTTTGTCATTACTGCTCGATAACAATCGTTTTTCCAACCTCCCCTCCCACGCTAACTTCACAAAATTAAAACTTGTAATGTTTTTCTTTCATTATTTGTTTTTTTTATGCATGAATACGACGTCTCGCTGTTCGCTGTTGGCACTTCCTGTCTAAGTTTGCCCCACTTTGCCAATGAAGTTATCATTAAAATAATTGGCAACATCAAATGGTTTTGTGATGAATAAGCCATCTGATTGGATGAAAGATGGAGTTGAATGTCTTTCTGCCCATAATTTCATTTAAAGTACTCCAAAGTTTTTCCCATCATTCTTTATATCATTGATCTTGGCTTCATAATACAGTTTCTTCTTCTTTTTGTTGAGTTTCGTCACAACATTTCTCAATTTTGCAGGAAGTCAGCCAGTCAGATGTGCAGCCAGACTTATCAGCCGCTCCTTTTGCCCCATCTCTTTCAACCATACAGTTTTTCAATTCCTCATCAATCCACAGAGCCGTAACAGTTCTAACAGTCGGTTTCTTAACAGGTGCATGTTTATCAATAATTGGAAGAAGCAATTTTCATAAATTCATAAAGTGCAGCGTCTTGGATACTCCTTATTACATCACATCAGACCAACGATCATTTTTAACATCATCCACATAAGAGTCACAGCTAAATCTTTTATATACACTATTTTATGGCCCAGCTTTTGGAACTTTGTCTTTCCTGGATATAGCCACTATATTGTGATCACTGCATCCAATGGGATACAGCTTTAGAACAAAGTTCTACAGGTTTAGTAAAAATGTGTGTGTCGGGGGAGGTGGGTGTTCTACTAAGCTATATGGAATTGTTTAGAGAAGGTCACAGCTATATGGAATTGTTTTAAGAAGGTCACAGCTATATGGAATTGTTTTAAGAAGGTCATAGCTATATGGAATTGTTTTAAGAAGGTCGTAGCTATATGGAATTGTTTTAAGAAGGTCATAGCTATATGGAAATGTTTTTAAGAGGATAATTTAGCTATTTCATTCAAGACCCCTTGAAGTATCTGATTTAAAAAAAGTACTTGTTATTAACCCCATACAGATGCATTGAATAACAGATTCACTCCTTGGAACAACAGATAGTCCCCCCCCCCCACCTCGCTTTGTGCACACGGGGGGCATTGTCACGCTGAAACAGGAAAGGGCCTTCCCCAAACTGTTGCCACAAAGTTGGAAGCACGGAATCGTCTAGAATGTCATTGTATGCAAGTAATACTGCTAAAAATGTGGCAAAGAAATTCACTTTTTTGTCCTGAATACAAATTGTCATGTTTGAGGTAAATCCAATACAACACATTACTGAGTCCCACTCTCCATATTGTCAAGCATAGTGGTGGCTGCATCATGTTATGGGTATGCTTGTCATCGTTAACCAACAATGCAGTTTTAGGAAAATCCCTAAAAAAAGTAAGAGATAAGAATAACAAATAATTAAAGAGCAGCAGTAAATAACAATAGCGGGACTATATACAGGAGGTACTGGTACAGAGTCAATGTGGAGGCTATATACAGGGTGTTATGGTACAGAGTCAATGTGGAGGCTATATACAAGGTGTACTGGTACAGAGTCAATGTGGAGGCTATATACAGGGGGTACCGGTACAGAGTCAATGTGGAGGCTATATACAGGGGGTACCGGTACCGAGTCAATGTGGAGGCTATATACAGGGGGTACCGGTACAGAGTCAATGTGGAGTCTATATACAGGGGGTTCTGGTACAGAGTCAATGTGGAGGCTATATACAGGGGGTACCGGTACAGAGTCAATGTGGAGGTTATATACAGGGGGTACCGGTACAGAGTCAATGTGGAGGCTATATACAGGGGGTACCGGTACAGAGTCAATGTGGAGACTATATACAGGGGGTACCGGTACAGAGTCAATGTGGAGGCTATATACAGGGGGTACCGGTACAGAGTCAATGTGGAGGTTATATACAGGGGGTACCGGTACAGAGTCAATGTGGAGGCTATATACAGGGGGTACCGGTACAGAGTCAATGTGGAGGCTATATACAGGGGGTACCGGTACAGAGTCAATGTGGAGGCTATATACAGGGTGTTACGGGAACAGAGTCAATGTGGAGGCTATATACAGGGTGTTACGGTACAGAGTCAATGTGAAGTCTATATACAGGGTGTTACGGTACAGAGTCAATGTGGAGGCTATATACAAGGTGTACCGGTACAGAGTCAATGTGGAGGCTATATACAGGGGGTACCGGTACCGAGTCAATGTGGAGGCTATATACAGGGGGTACCGGTACAGAGTCAATGTGGAGTCTATATACAGGGGGTTCTGGTACAGAGTCAATGTGGAGGCTATATACAGGGGGTACCGGTACAGAGTCAATGTGGAGGTTATATACAGGGGGTACCGGTACAGAGTCAATGTGGAGGCTATATACAGGGGGTACCGGTACAGAGTCAATGTGGAGACTATATACAGGGGGTACCGGTACAGAGTCAATGTGGAGGCTATATACAGGGGGTACCGGTACAGAGTCAATGTGGAGGTTATATACAGGGGGTACCGGTACAGAGTCAATGTGGAGGCTATATACAGGGGGTACCGGTACAGAGTCAATGTGGAGGCTATATACAGGGGGTACCGGTACAGAGTCAATGTGGAGGCTATATACAGGGTGTTACGGGAACAGAGTCAATGTGGAGGCTATATACAGGGTGTTACGGTACAGAGTCAATGTGAAGTCTATATACAGGGTGTTACGGTACAGAGTCAATGTGGAGGCTATATACAGGGGGTTCTGGTACAGAGTCAATGCGGAGACTATATACAGGGGGTACCGGTACAGAGTCAATGTGTGTCGAGGTAATTGAGGTAATATGTACGTGTAGGTAGAGTTATTAAAGTGGCTATGCATAGATAATAACAGAGAGTAGCAACAGACATCAGGAGTCTTATGGCTTGAGGGGGTAGAAGCTGTTTGGAAGATTCTTGGACCTAGACTTGGCACTCCGGTACCGCTTGCCGTGCGGTAGCAGAGAGAACAGTCTATGACTAGGGTGGCTGGTGTCTTTGACAATTTTTAGGGCCTTCCTCTGACACCGCCTGGTATAGAGGTCCTGGATGGCAGGAAGCTTGGCCCCAGTGATGTACTGGGCCGTACGCACTACCCTTAGTAGTGCCTTGCGGTCGGAGACCGAACAGTTGCTATACCAGGCGGTGATGCAACCCGTCAGGATGCTCTCGATGGTGCAGCTGTATAACCTTTTGAGGATCTGAGGACCCGTGCCAAATCTTTTCAGTCTCCTGAGGGGGAATACGTTTTGTCGTGCCCTCTTGACGACTAACTTATTCAATACATTTAGTTATTACTTGCTTTTTCTAAATTTTAACAACCTTGCCAGCAGACATGCCAGCTCAGATAGTTAGACAAGCTACTCTATCTTGATTGAGGTTGGGAGATGGGCAACCAATCTGGGCTAGCTAAAGCTAACTTCATAACACTTCTACAAGTGGCTAGTACAGAGAAAAGTAGAATAAAGAAAAAAACTTACAATGTACTATTTTAAAGAGGGAGAGAGAGAGAGGTGAGGAGAGAGAGAGAGGTGAGGAGGGAGAGAGAGAGACAAGGGAGGAGAGAGAGAGAGAGAGGTGAGGAGGGAGAGAGAGAGAGAGAGGTGAGGAGGGAGAGAGATCAGAGACTGACACCTGCTCTAACATGGCGGGCGGCAGAGCTCTCTCGGTTCATAGAGAGGGTTATGCAGGCGCTGACAGGCGGGGAAGGGTGTAACCAAAGGTGCTTGACTCACCGAAACAGAAATCACTCCTTCTCCCTTTCAGAGGAATCCATTCACGGCGAGGCCGGTTAAGCAACAGTGTGCTAGCTAGCCGACATGGGGAGAATCTCAATTGTATACTCCTCGCTTCCTCTCTCCTCGCCTCCTTCTCAAAACCCATTGGAGAGAGAAGGTCAGAGGGGAGGGACTCCCACGGTGCTTGCAAGATAACCCAGAACTCTGCATTGGTGTCTATGGGAGACATATCCAGTGAAGTAGACCAAAACTGAAATGATTTTCAATGCTAAAACATCCTGAGTGAATTATCTTTAATTTATCCCAACATTTTTTTTGCTCATGCCACAGTTTTTCACGACTTGGAATTCCGAGTTGGATGACCATTCAAAACTATTTTCCCAGTCGGAGCACGTTTTGTTTTTGAAGTTCCCAGTTGATTTGAAACACACTGAAGTCGGAGGTCGGAGGTCACAGTTCCCGGTGGGCAGGTCTGTACAACGCTGGTCTTGACCAATCAGAATCCCATGCTCAAATTACGTTGTTTTTTTAAAACCACGTGGACTGGAATATGTTCCAGGTCGCCTCTAGGGATAACATCAATAAATACGTCGACTATGAGGACAACGAGGGCTATGACTCTGATCTGCAGAGAAGAGCCCCCTGAGGACAACGAGGGCTACGACTCTGAGCTACCGAGAAGAGCCCCCTGAGGACAACGAGGGCTATGACTCTGAGCTGCAGAGAAGAGCCCCCTGAGGACAACGAGGGCTACGACTCTGAGCTACCGAGAAGAGCCCCCTGAGGACAACGAGGGCTATGACTCTGAGCTGCCGAGAAGAGCCCCCCGAGGACAACGAGGGCTACGACTCTGAGCTGCCGAGAAGAGCCCCTGAGGACAACGAGGGCTACGACTCTGAGCTACTGAGAAGAGCCCCCCGAGGACAAAGAGGGCTATGACTCTGAGCTGCCGAGAAGAGCCCCTGAGGACAACGAGGGCGACGACTCTGAGCTACCGAGAAGAGCCCCTGAGGACAACGAAGGCTACGACTCTGAGCTGCCGAGAAGAGCCCCCTGAGGACAACGAGGGCTACGACTCTGAGCTGCCGAGAGGAGCCCCCTGAGGACAACGAGGGCTACGGCTCTGAGCTGCCGAAAAGAGCCCCCCGAGGACAACGAGGGCTACGACTCTGAGATGCCGAAAAGAGCCCCCCGATCCCCTGAGGACAACGAAGGCTACGACTCTGAGCTGCCGAGAAGAGCCCCCCGAGGACAACGAGGGCTATGGCTCTGAGCTGCCGAAAAGAGCCCCCCGAGGACAACGAGGGCTACGACTCTGAGCTACCGAGAAGAGCCCCCCGAGGACAACAAGGGCTATGACTCTGAGCTGCCGAGAAGAGCCCCCCGAGGACAACGAGGGCTACGACTCTGAGCTGCGTAGAAGAGCCCCCGAGGACAACGAGGGCTACGACTCTGAGCTGCGTAGAAGAGCCCCCGAGGACAACGAGGGCTACGACTCTGAGCTGCCGAGAAGAGCCCCCGAGGACAACAAGGGCTACGATACGGAGCTGCCGAGAAGAGCCCCCGAGGACAACGAGGGCTACGACTCTGAGCTGCCGAGAAGAGCCCCCGAGGACAATGAGGGCTACGACTCTGAGCTGCGTAGAAGAGCCACCGAGGACAACGAGGGCTATAACTCTGAGCTGCATAGAAGAGCCCCTGAGGACAACGAGAGCTACGACTCTGAGCTACCGAGAAGAGCCCCTGAGGACAACGAGGGCTACGACTCTGAGCTGCCGAGAAGAGCCCCTGAGGACAACGAAGGCTACGACTCTGAGCTACCGAGAAGAGCCCCCCGAGGACAACAAGGGCTATGACTCTGAGCTGCCGAGAAGAGCCCCCCGAGGACAACGAGGGCTACGACTCTGAGCTGCCGAGAAGAGCCCCCGAGGACAACGAGGGCTACGACTCTGAGCTGCCGAGAAGAGCCCCCGAGGACAACGAGGGCTATGACTCTGAGCTACCGAGAAGAGCCCCCCGAGGACAACGAGGGCTATGACTCTGAGCTGCCGAGAAGAGCCCCCCGAGGACAACGAGGGCTACGACTCTGAGCTGCGTAGAAGAGCCCCCGAGGACAACGAGGGCTACGACTCTGAGCTGCGTAGAAGAGCCCCCGAGGACAACGAGGGCTACGACTCTGAGCTGCCGAGAAGAGCCCCCGAGGACAACAACGGCTACGATACTGAGCTGCCGAGAAGAGCCCCCGAGGACAACGAGGGCTACGACTCTGAGCTGCCGAGAAGAGCCCCCAAGGACAATGAGGGCTACGACTCTGAGCTGCGTAGAAGAGCCACCGAGGACAACGAGGGCTATAACTCTGAGCTGCATAGAAGAGCCCCTGAGGACAACGAGAGCTACGACTCTGAGCTACCGAGAAGAGCCCCTGAGGACAACGAGGGCTACGACTCTGACCTGCCGAGAAGAGCCCCTGAGGACAACGAAGGCTACGACTCTGAGCTGCCGAGAAGAGCCCCCCGAGGACAACGAGGGCTACGGCTCTGAGCTGCCGAAAAGAGCCTCCCGAGGACAACGAGGGCTATGACTCTGAGCTACTGAGAAGAGCCCCCCGAGGACAACAAGGGCTATGACTCTGAGCTGCAGAGAAGAGCCCCCTGAGGACAACGAGGGCTACGACTCTGAGCTACCGAGAAGAGCCCCCTGAGGACAACGAGGGCTATGACTCTGAGCTGCAGAGAAGAGCCCCCTGAGGACAACGAGGGCTATGACTCTGAGCTACCGAGAAGAGCCCCCGAGGACAACGAGGGCTATGACTCTGAGCTGCCGAGAAGAGCCCCCCGAGGACAACGAGGGCTACGACTCTGAGCTGCCGAGAAGAGCCCCTGAGGACAACGAGGGCTACGACTCTGAGCTACTGAGAAGAGCCCCCCGAGGACAACGAGGGCTATGACTCTGAGCTGCCGAGAAGAGCCCCTGAGGACAACGAGGGCTACGACTCTGAGCTACCGAGAAGAGCCCCTGAGGACAACGAGGGCTACGACTCTGAGCTGCCGAGAAGAGCCCCCTGAGGACAACGAGGGCTACGACTCTGAGCTGCCGAGAAGAGCCCCCTGAGGACAACGAGGGCTACGGCTCTGAGCTGCCGAAAAGAGCCCCCCGAGGACAACGAGGGCTACGACTCTGAGATGCCGAAAAGAGCCCCCCGATCCCCTGAGGACAACGAAGGCTACGACTCTGAGCTGCCGAGAAGAGCCCCCCGAGGACAACGAGGGCTATGGCTCTGAGCTGCCGAAAAGAGCCCCCCGAGGACAACGAGGGCTACGACTCTGAGCTACCGAGAAGAGCCCCCCGAGGACAACAAGGGCTATGACTCTGAGCTGCCGAGAAGAGCCCCCCGAGGACAACGAGGGCTACGACTCTGAGCTGCCGAGAAGAGCCCCCGAGGACAACGAGGGCTACGACTCTGAGCTGCCGAGAAGAGCCCCCGAGGACAACGAGGGCTATGACTCTGAGCTACCGAGAAGAGCCCCCCGAGGACAACGAGGGCTATGACTCTGAGCTGCCGAGAAGAGCCCCCCGAGGACAACGAGGGCTACGACTCTGAGCTGCGTAGAAGAGCCCCCGAGGACAACGAGGGCTACGACTCTGAGCTGCGTAGAAGAGCCCCCGAGGACAACGAGGGCTACGACTCTGAGCTGCCGAGAAGAGCCCCCGAGGACAACGAGGGCTACGACTCTGAGCTGCGTAGAAGAGCCACCGAGGACAACGAGGGCTATAACTCTGAGCTGCATAGAAGAGCCCCTGAGGACAACGAGAGCTACGACTGAGCTACCGAGAAGAGCCCCTGAGGACAACGAGGGCTACGACTCTGAGCTGCCGAGAAGAGCCCCTGAGGACAACGAAGGCTACGACTCTGAGCTACCGAGAAGAGCCCCCCGAGGACAACAAGGGCTATGACTCTGAGCTGCCGAGAAGAGCCCCCCGAGGACAACGAGGGCTACGACTCTGAGCTGCCGAGAAGAGCCCCCGAGGACAACGAGGGCTACGACTCTGAGCTGCCGAGAAGAGCCCCCGAGGACAACGAGGGCTATGACTCTGAGCTACCGAGAAGAGCCCCCCGAGGACAACGAGGGCTATGACTCTGAGCTGCCGAGAAGAGCCCCCCGAGGACAACGAGGGCTACGACTCTGAGCTGCGTAGAAGAGCCCCCGAGGACAACGAGGGCTACGACTCTGAGCTGCGTAGAAGAGCCCCCGAGGACAACGAGGGCTACGACTCTGAGCTGCCGAGAAGAGCCCCCGAGGACAACAAGGGCTACGATACTGAGCTGCCGAGAAGAGCCCCCGAGGACAACGAGGGCTACGACTCTGAGCTGCCGAGAAGAGCCCCCGAGGACAATGAGGGCTACGACTCTGAGCTGCTTAGAAGAGCCCCCGAGGACAACGAGGGCTACGACTCTGAGCTGCATAGAAGAGCCCCTGAGGACAACGAGGGCTACGACTCTGAGCTGCCGAGAAGAGCCCCTGAGGACAACGAGGGCTACGACTCTGAGCTGCCGAGAAGAGCCCCTGAGGACAACGAAGGCTACGACTCTGAGCTGCCGAGAAGAGCCCCCCGAGGACAACGAGGGCTACGACTCTGAGCTGCCGAAAAGAGCCTCCCGAGGACAACGAGGGCTACGACTCTAAGCTACTGAGAAGAGCCCCCCGAGGACAACAAGGGCTATGACTCTGAGCTTCCGAGAAGAGCCCCCCGAGGACAACGAGGGCTACGACTCTGAGCTGCCTAGAAGAGCCCCCGAGGACAACGAGGGCTACGACTCTGAGCTGCCGAGAAGAGCCCCCGAGGACAACGAGGGCTATGACTCTGAGCTGCCGAGAAGAGCCCCCCTGAGGACAACGAGGGCTACGACTCTGAGCTGCGTAGAAGAGCCCCCGAGGACAACGAGGGCTACGACTCTGAGCTGCCGAGAAGAGCCCCCGAGGACAACGAGGGCTACGACTCTGAGCTGCGTAGAAGAGCCCCCGAGGACAACGAGGGCTATAACTCTGAGCTGCGTAGAAGAGCCCCTGAGGACAACGAGGGCTGCGACTCTGAGCTGCCGAGAAGAGCCCCCCGAGGACAACGAGGGCTACGATTCTGAGCTTTCGAGACGAGCCCCTGAGGACAACGAGGGCTGCGACTCTGAGCTGACGAGGAGAGCCCCTGAGGACAGCGAGGGCTACGACTCTGAGCTGCCGAGAAGAGCCCCCCGAGGACAACGAGGTTACGTGCTGACGGTCTCCACGGAGGATGTATGGGAATGATTCAAACGTGTTAACCCTCGCAGGCCTGCCGGACCAGACGGTATCCCTAGCCTCACCCTAAGAGCATGTGTGACCCGTAGCACTCACCTCCGTCATCATGACGTGCTTCGAGAGGCTAGACCACATCACCTCCTCCCTCCGCGACACACTCGACCCTCTCCAATTCACCTACCCGCCCGACAGATCCACGGACGACGCAATCGCCATTCCACTGCACACTGCCCTTTACCCACCTGGACAAGAGGAATCCATATGTGAGGCTGCTGTTCACGGTCTACAGCTCGGCCTTCAATACCATAGTGTCCTATCATAGTGTCCTACCATAGTGTCCTATCATAGTGTCCTACCATAGTGTCCTATCATAGTGTCCTACCATAGTGTCCTATCAGCTCGTTAGAAAGCTCAAGGCCCTGGTTCTGAACTTCTCCCTATGCAACTTAGGTTCTGGACTTCCTGACGGGTCGCCCCCCATCCCCCAGGTGGTGAAGGTAGGCAACATGACCTCCTCTACGCTGATCCTCAACACAGGGGAGTTCCACAAGGGTGAGTCCTCAGTCCCCTCCTGTATTCCCTGTAGATCGTTGGGCTAGTAACCGAAAGGTTGCTGGATCGAATCACTGAGCTGACAAGGTAAAAATATGTTGTTCTGCCCATGAGCAAGGCAGTTAACCCACTGTTCCCCGGGCGGCCGAAGACGTGGATGTCGATTAAGGCAGCCCCCCCACACCTCTCTGATTCAGAGGGGTTAAATGCGGAAGACACATTTCAGTTGAATGCATTCAGTTGTACAACTGACTAGGTATCCCCCTTTACAACTGACTAGGTATCCCCCTTTACAACTGACTAGGTATCCCCCTTTACAACTGACTAGGTATCCCCCTTTACAACTGACTAGGTATCCCCCTTTACAACTGACTAGGTATCCCCCTTTACAACTGACTAGGTATCCCCCTTTACAACTGACTAGGTATCCCCCTTTACAACTGACTAGGTATCCCCCTTTACAACTGACTAGGTATCCCCCTTTACAACTGACTAGGTATCCCCCTTTACAACTGACTAGGTATTCCCCTTTACAACTGACTAGGTATCCCCCTTTACAACTGACTAGGTATTCCCCTTTACAACTGACTAGGTATCCCCCTTTACAACTGACTAGGTATCCCCCTTTACAACTGACTAGGT
>NW_024059216.1:0-39203 GCF_016432855.1 Salvelinus namaycush | reverse complement strand
TGATATATAATAGAGACAATAGATCTAGCTGGTCTGTCATAATATAATAGAGACAGTAGATCTAGCTGGTCTGTCATAATATAATAGAGACAATAGATCTAGATGGTCTGTCATAATATAATAGAGACAGTAGATCTAGCTGGTCTGACATAATATAATAGAGACAATAGATCTAGCTGGTCTGTCATAATATAATAGAGACAGTGGATATAGCTGGTCTGTCATAATATAATAGAGACAGTAGATCTAGCTGGTCTGTCATAATATAATAGAGACAGTAGATCTATCTGATCTGTTATAATATAATAGAGACAGTAGATCTAGCTGGTCTGTCATAATATAGTAGAGACAGTAGATCTAGCTAGTCTGTCATAATATAATAGAGAAAATAGATCTAGCTGGTCTGTCATAATATAATAGAGACAGTGGATATAGCTGGTCTGTCATAATATAATAGAGACAGTAGATCTAGCTGGTCTGTCATAATATAATAGAGACAGTAGATCTAGCTAGTCTGTCATAATATAATAGAGACAGTAGATCTAGCTGGTCTGTCATAATATAATAGAGACAGTAGATCAAGCTGGTCTGTCATAATATAATAGAGACAGTAGATCTAGCTAGTCTGTCATAATATAATAGAGACAGTAGATCTAGCTGGTCTGTCATAATATCATAGAGACAGTAGATCTAGCTGGTCTGTCATAATGTAATAGAGACAGTAGAACTAGCTGGTCTGTCATAATATCATAGAGCCAGTAGATCTAGCTGGTCTGTCATAATATCATAGAGACAGTAGATCTAGCTGGTCTGTCATAATGTAATAGAGACAGTATAACTAGCTGGTCTGTCATAATATAATAGAGACAGTAGATCTAGGTTGTCTGTCATAATATAATAGAGACAGTAGATCTAGGTGGTCTGTTATGATATAATAGAGACAGTAGATCTAGGTGGTCTGTTATGATATAATAGAGACAGTAGATCTAGCTGGTCTGTCATAATATAATAGAGACAGTAGATCTAGCTGGTCTGTCATTATGTAATAGAGACAGTAGATCTAGCTGGTCTGTCATAATATAATAGAGACAGTAGATCTAGCTGGTCTGTCATAATATAATAGAGACAGTAGATCTAGCTCCAGATTATGTCCTGGTCTGTCATAATATAATTGAGACAGTAGATCTAGCTGGTCTGTCATAATATAATAGAGACAGTAGATCTAGCTGGTCTGTCATAATATAATTGAGACAGTAGATCTAGCTCCAGATTATGTCCTGGTCTGTCATAATATAATTGAGACAGTAGATCTAGCTGGTCTGTCATAATATAATAGAGACAGTAGATATAGCTCCAGATTATGTCCTGGTCTGTCATAATATAATAGAGACAGTAGATCTAGCTGGTCTGTCATAATGTAATAGAGACAGTAGATCTAGCTGGTCTGTCATAATATAATAGAGACAGTAGATCTAGCTGGTCTGTCATAATATAATAGAGACAGTGGATATAGCTGGTCTGTCATAATATAATAGAGACAGTAGATCTAGCTGGTCTGTCATAATATAATAGAGACAGTAGATCTAGCTAGTCTGTCATAATATAATAGAGACAGTAGATCTAGCTGGTCTGTCATAATATAATAGAGACAGTAGATCAAGCTGGTCTGTCATAATATAATAGAGACAGTAGATCTAGCTAGTCTGTCATAATATAATAGAGACAGTAGATCTAGCTGGTCTGTCATAATATCATAGAGACAGTAGATCTAGCTGGTCTGTCATAATGTAATAGAGACAGTAGAACTAGCTGGTCTGTCATAATATCATAGAGCCAGTAGATCTAGCTGGTCTGTCATAATATCATAGAGACAGTAGATCTAGCTGGTCTGTCATAATGTAATAGAGACAGTATAACTAGCTGGTCTGTCATAATATAATAGAGACAGTAGATCTAGGTTGTCTGTCATAATATAATAGAGACAGTAGATCTAGGTGGTCTGTTATGATATAATAGAGACAGTAGATCTAGCTGGTCTGTCATAATATAATAGAGACAGTAGATCTAGCTGGTCTGTCATAATGTAATAGAGACAGTAGAACTAGCTGGTCTGTCATAATATAATAGAGACAGTAGATCTAGCTGGTCTGTTATAATATAATAGAGACATTAGATCTAGCTCCAGATTATGTCCTGGTCTGTCATAATATAATTGAGGCAGTAGATCTAGCTGGTCTGTCATAATGTAATAGAGATAGTAGAACTAGCTGGTCTGTCATAATATAATAGAGACAGTAGAACTAGCTGGTCTGTTATAATATAATTGAGACAGTAGATCTAGCTCCAGATGATGTCCTGGTCTGTCATAATATAATTGAGGCAGTAGATCTAGCTGGTCTGTCATAATATAATAGAGACAGTAGATATAGCTCCAGATTATGTCCTGGTCTCTCATAATATAATAGAGACAGTAGATCTAGCTGGTCTGTCATAATGTAATAGAGACAGTAGATCTGGCTGGTCTGTCATAATATAATTGAGGCAGTAGATCTAGCTGGTCTGTCATAATTTAATAGAGACAGTAGATCTAGCTGGTCTGTCATAATATAATAGAGACAGTAGATCTAGCTCCAGATTATGTCCTGGTCTGTCATAATATAATAGAGACAGTAGATCTAGCTGGTCTGACAGTAGATCTTTTTTATTTATACCGTTTTTTTCTCATTGAGATAATATCTCTTTTCCAAGAGAGACCTGTTCCAATAGCAGCAGGGGGAACAACGTTTCAGACAAAACAACACACATACACTAACACAAAATTAAACAAAACTATAAACACACATACAGTACAACAATTACATATTACATTAAAAACACAAACATCTTGACTAAAAACAGCTGGCCTAAAAACAATTACACTCTTCTATGATATATACATCGATCTAGTGTTTAAACTCCACCAATGAAATTAGATAATCACATTTTAAAATGTTCAGGAGAGAATTCCAGGACCACGGAGCTGAGTAACTAAAACTATTTCTACCATGACCTGTTCTAATTCTTGGTAGTGTTATAAGCAAATCAGAATGGTACTGTAATTGATATTCATTTACTAACCTGACTAAAAAAAACAGAGATAAAATGTCATTTTACCCAACATGGCCTTATAAATCAGTGTATACCAGTGTTCAAGCCTACGCAAGGTCAATGACGACCAGCCAACAGCGCTGTAGAGATCACAATGATGTGTTAGACGTTTCTGATTTGTAATGAACCTGAGGGCTGCATGATCCACTGAATCAAGGGCTCTCAGGGTAGTGGCTGAGGGCTGCATGATACACTGAATCAAGTGCTCTCAGGGTAGTGGTTTAGGGCTGCATGATACACTGAATCAAGTGCTCTCAGGGTAGTGGCTGAGGGCTGCATGATACACTGAATCAAGTGCTCTCAGGGTAGTGGCTGAGGGCTGCATGATACACTGGATCAAGTGCTCTCAGGGTAGTGGCTGAGGGCTGCATGATACACTGAATCAAGTGCTCCCAGGGTAGTGGCTGAGGGCTGCATGATACACTGAATCAAGTGCTCTCAGGGTAGTGGCTGAGGGCTGCATGATACACTGAATCAAGTGCTCTCAGGGTAGTGGCTGAGGGCTGCATGATACACTGAATCAAGTGCTCTCAGGGTAGTGGTTGAGGGCTGCCTGATACACTGAATCAAGGGCTCTCAGGGTAGTGGCTGAGGGCTGCATGATACACTGAATCAAGTGCTCTCAGGGTAGTGGTTGAGGGCTGCATGATACACTGAATCAAGTGCTCTCAGGGTAGTGGCTGAGGGCTGCATGATACACTGAATCAAGTGCTCTCAGGGTCGTGGCTGAGGGCTGCATGATACACTGCATCAAGTGCTCTCAGGGTAGTGGTTGAGGCCTGCATGATACACTGAATCAAGTGCTCTCAGGGTAGTGGCTGAGGGCTGCATGATACACTGAATCAAGTGCTCTCAGGGTAGTGGCTGAGGGCTGCATGATACACTGCATCAAGTGCTCTCAGGGTAGTGGTTGAGGCCTGCATGATACACTGCATCAAGTGCTCTCAGGGTAGTGGTTGAGGCCTGCATAATACACTGAATCAAGTGCTCTCAGGGTAGTGGTTGAGGGCTGCCTGATACACTGAATCAAGGGCTCTCAGGGTAGTGGCTGAGGCCTGCATATATATAACATCACTAAAATCTAAAACCGCCAGTAATGTACATCATACCAGCTCCTTCCTGGCCTCCAGAGAAAAACAAGCCTGAGGCCGGTAATAAAATCCTATTCTCAGCTTGAGCTTCCTTATCAAGTTCTCTACACGCACAGTGAAGCTCAGCTTGTCATCAACCCACACACCCAAATATTTGTACACTTTAACTTGCTCTATAGTATGTCCAGCCAATGTAGCAATGACATGATTTGTAACATAGGCTATATATTATAATACATAGGACTATAGGCTAGGCTATATATTATAATACATTGGACTATAGGCTAGGCTATATATTATAATACATAGGACTATAGGCTAGGCTATATATTATAATACATAGGACTATAGGCTAGGCTATATATTATAATACATAGGACTATAGGCTAGGCTATATATTATAATACATAGGCCTATGTGTATATCAACATAGTTTACATATATATGGATTATATATACAGTATATAAAATGCTATTAACTATATTACTTTACCTGCATTTCTTCTGTTGGATATAGGCCTACCCTTGATATAGGCCTACCCCTGATATAGGCCTACCCCTGATATAGGCCTACCCCTGATATAGACCTACCCCTGATATAGACCTACCCCTGATATAGGTCTACCCCTGATATAGGCCTACCCCTGATATAGGCCTACCCCTGATATAGGCCTACCCCTGATATAGGCCTACCCCTGATATAGGCCTACCCCTGATATAGACCTACCCCTGATATAGGCCTACCCCAGATATAGGCCTACCCCTGATATAGACCTACCCCTGATATAGACCTACCCCTGATATAGGGCTATCCCTGATATAGGCCTTCCCCTGATATAGACCTTCCCCTGATATAGACCTACCCCTGATATAGACCTACCCCTGATATAGGTCTACCCCTGATATAGACCTACCCCTGATATAGACCTACCCCTGATATAGACCTACCCCTGATATAGACCTACCCCTGATATAGACCTACCCCTGATATAGACCTACCCCTGATATAGGTCTACCCCTGATATAGGTCTACCCCTGATATAGGCCTACCCCTGATATAGACCTACCCCTGAGTCTTTCACAACTTATTTTATAGTTAAATGGTCTGCGTTATATGGTTTTAAATAGGTTATGCTAGCTAACATTAGCTATGTCGACTAAGTTATCTAGCTCGGTTAGCCAGCTGCTGTCATGGTAACGAGGTTAAAAAACGGTCACATGTAAACATGCAGTGGACGGGCTATTTTGAAAATATGATTATATTAAATTAATGCACAATTATGAGAATATTTATTTGTAGATTACAATTTGAATGGTTTGGCATTATAAGTAGTGTGAAAATATATTTAGACATTTTCATGGATAACATTAACCAGATTCCCATTGCTTGCCTCATTTTGTATTTTATCTCAAAAACATTGTTTGTAATAATAAATTGTCAGGCTCTGTAATCATATCTTTACCTTTCCTCCTCTATCTCTCTCTGCTTCCTATCCAGTCTTCCTCAAACAAACAACAATGTTTTCTGTTAGAGAGTGGAGAGGAGGAAGACTGGAAGACGAATCCCTTTGGCCCGACAGTCTAGGGGGGGATGGTATTGGGACCCGTAACATAACTCATGCAAATTATAGTAGTGACAAAGAGTGAAAAACGAAATAACCACGACAACTAAGACCTACCGTCAAACACTCAAGGTTTATTTATAAACACACGGTAATGGGGGGGAGCAGGAAAAGGGGCTGAGCTGGACCCAAGGAATTAAACAATAATAATCCAAAAACACCCCTAAGCTAGGCCTATTTCAACAACAGCTAACTAACTAACCAATAAATACAGGGGGTGGTCCGCCCAGTTCTAACTAGTGTTTATATACAAAGTATTCCTACGGGTAATGTATGCCCAAGGGCGACTTATCTTGGTTACCCCCTTTTCCCACCATTAAACAAACACTCAAACACCATAACAAACACAATACTCACAGGTAGGGACAAAGTGACACAAAACCACACAATGAATCTACAGACATTTGGCATTGACAGAGAGATTGAGCTCCTGAGAAAACAACTGACAGGGGTTTTAAACCATGGGAAAGGAACTGTGATTGGGTAAGGGAAAAGGAGCAGGTGTCTTGTGATTAGCGACTAATTGATGACTGATTGGGGAATGATGATTGTCACCTGTGAGTAGGGGAGAAGGAGAGAAAAGAAACACACAGGATATTTGTATCCGTAACAACATCTATAAATGAACAACGTATCTCCAACGGTGAGTAGTTGCACTCACTTCCTGGAGGAACATAGGGCCTGTGAATGTTTATGTAACAAATGATTTGTTATGTGGGGGGGGGTGAGTGAGCCCCAGCCTGGAGAACCAGGGAATGTTTTGTCTGCCCCAACAAAACATAATTAATTGTTTTAAAATAAATTAAATGCATAGATATAATACTTCTAAAATAAATGTATTGAGCCACACAATACACCTTCTAGAATCTTCTGGACAGTACTTCTGTTCCCCCCCGCGGCCTGGATGGTTAACATGTCTGTTCCTCTTCTGTTCCCGCGGCCTGGATGGTTAACATGTCTGTTCTTCTTCCTTCTGTTCCCCCCCGCGGCCTGGATGGTTAACATGTCTGTTCCTCTTCCTTCTGTTCCCCCCCACGGCCTGGATGGTTAACATGTCTGTTCTTCTTCCTTCTGTTCCCCCCCGCGGCCTGGATGGTTAACATGTCTGTTCTTCTTCCTTCTGTTCCCCCCCACGGCCTGGATGGTTAACATGTCTGTTCTTCTTCCTTCTGTTCCCCCCCGCGGCCTGGATGGTTAACATGTCTGTTCTTCTTCCTTCTGTTCTCCCCCACGGCCTGGATGGTTAACATGTCTGTTCTTCTTCCTTCTGTTCCCCCCCGCGGCCTGGATGGTTAACTGCTCACAAAGATATTCATAGCTCTATATAACACTGATGACCTGTCTCCATAGCTCTATATAACAGACTGATGACCTGTCTCCATAGCTCTATATAAGACTGATGACCTGTCTCCATAGCTCTATATAACAGACTGATGACCTGTCTCCATAGCTCTATATAACAGACTGATGACCTGTCTCCTGATGACCTGTCTCCATAGCTATATATAACAGACTGATGACCTGTCTCCATAGCTCTATATAACAGACTGATGACCTGTCTCCATAGCTCAATATAACAGACTGATGACCTGTCTCCATAGCTCTATATAACAGACTGATGACCTGTCTCCATAGCTCTATATAACAGACTGATGACCTGTCTCCATAGCTCTATATAACAGACTGATGACCTGTCTCCATAGCTCTATATAACAGACTGGTGACCTGTCTCCATAGCTCTATATAACAGACTGATGACCTGTCTCCATAGCTCTATATAACAGACTGATGACCTGCCTCCATAGCTCTATATAACAGACTGATGACCTGTCTCCATATCTCTATATAACAGACTGATGACCTGTCTCCATAGCTCTATATAACAGACTGATGACCTGTCTCCATAGCTCTATATAACAGACTGATGACCTGTCTCCTGATGACCTGTCTCCATAGCTCTATATAAGACTGATGACCTGTCTCCATAGCTCTATATAACAGACTGATGACCTGTCTCCATAGCTCTATATAACATACTGATGACCTGTCTCCATAGCTCTATATAACAGACTGATGACCTGTCTCCATAGCTCTATATAACAGACTGATGACCTGTCTCCATAGCTCTATATAACAGACTGATGACCTGTCTCCATAACTCTATATAACAGACTGATGACCTGTCTCCTGATGACCTGTCTCCATAGCTCTATATAACAGACTGATGACCTGTCTCCATAGCTCTATATAACAGACTGATGACCTGTCTCCATAGCTCTATATAACAGACTGATGAGCTGTCTCCATAGCTCTATATAACAGACTGATGACCTGTCTCCATAGCTCTATATAACAGACTGATGACCTGTCTCCTGATGACCTGTCTCCATAGCTCAATATAACAGACTGATGACCTGTCTCCATAGCTCTATATAACAGACTGATGACCTGTCTCCATAGCTCTATATAACAGACTGATGACCTGTCTCCATAGCTCTATATAACAGACTGATGACCTGTCTCCATAGCTCTATATAACAGACTGGTGACCTGTCTCCATAGCTCTATATAACAGACTGATGACCTGTCTCCATAGCTCTATATAACAGACTGATGACCTGCCTCCATAGCTCTATATAACAGACTGATGACCTGTCTCCATATCTCTATATAACAGACTGATGACCTGTCTCCATAGCTCTATATAACAGACTGATGACCTGTCTCCTGGTGACCTGTCTCCATAGCTCTATATAAGACTGATGACCTGTCTCCATAGCTCTATATAACAGACTGATGACCTGTCTCCATAGCTCTATATAACATACTGATGACCTGTCTCCATAGCTCTATATAACAGACTGATGACCTGTCTCCATAGCTCTATATAACAGACTGATGACCTGTCTCCATAGCTCTATATAACAGACTGATGACCTGTCTCCATAGCTCTATATAACAGACTGATGACCTGTCTCCATAACTCTATATAACAGACTGATGACCTGTCTCCTGATGACCTGTCTCCATAGCTCTATATAACAGACTGATGACCTGTCTCCATAGCTCTATATAACAGACTGATGACCTGTCTCCATAGCTCTATATAACAGACTGATGAGCTGTCTCCATAGCTCTATATAACAGACTGATGACCTGTCTCCATAGCTCTATATAACAGACTGATGACCTGTCTCCTGATGACCTGTCTCCATAGCTCTATATAACAGACTGATGACCTGTCTCCATAGCTCTATATAACAGACTGATGACCTGTCTCCATAGCTCTATATAACAGACTGATGACCTGTCTCCATAGCTCTATATAACAGACTGATGACCTGTCTCCATAGCTCTATATAACAGACTGATGACCTGTCTCCATAGCTCTATATAACAGACTGATGACGTGTCTCCATAGCTCTATATAACAGACTGATGACCTGTCTCCATAGCTCTATATAACAGACTGATGACCTGTCTCCATAGCTCTATATAACAGACTGATGACCTGTCTCTATAGCTCTATATAACAGACTGATGACCTGTCTCCATAGCTCTATATAACAGACTGATGACCTGTCTCCATAGCTCTATATAACAGACTGATGACCTGTCTCCATAGCTCTATATAACAGACTGATGACCTGTCTCCTGATGACCTGTCTCCATAGCTCTATATAACAGACTGATGGCCTGTCTCCATAGCTCTATATAACAGACTGATGACCTGTCTCCATAGCTCTATATAACAGACTGATGACCTGTCTCCATAGCTCTATATAACAGACTGATGACCTGTCTCCATAGCTCTATATAACAGACTGATGACCTGTCTCCATAGCTCTATATAACAGACTGATGACCTGTCTCCATAGCTCTATATAACAGACTGATGACCTTTCTCCATAGCTCTATATAACAGACTGATGACCTGTCTCCATAGCTCTATATAACAGACTGATGACCTGTCTCCATAGCTCTATATAACAGACTAATGACCTGTCTCCATAGCTCTATATAACAGACTGATGACCTGTCTCCATAGCTCTATATAACAGACTGATGACCTGTCTCCATAGCTCTATATAACAGACTGATGACCTGTCTCCATAGCTCTATATAACAGACTGATGACCTGTCTCCATAGCTCTATATAACAGACTGATGACCTGTCTCCATAGCTCTATATAACAGACTGATGACCTGTCTCCATAGCTCTATATAACAGACTGATGACCTGTCTCCATAGCTCTATATAACAGACTGATGACCTGTCTCCTGATGACCTGTCTCCATAGCTCTATATAACAGACTGATGGCCTGTCTCCATAGCTCTATATAACAGACTGATGACCTGTCTCCATAGCTCTATATAACAGACTGATGACCTGTCTCCATAGCTCTATATAACAGACTGGTGACCTGTCTCCATAGCTCTATATAACAGACTGATGACCTGTCTCCATAGCTCTATATAACAGACTGATGACCTGTCTCCATAGCTCTATATAACAGACTGATGACCTGTCTCCATAGCTCTATATAACTGGCTGATGACCTGTCTCCATAGCTCTATATAACAGACTGATGACCTGTCTCCATAGCTCTATATAACAGACTGATGACCTGTCTCCATAGCTCTATATAACAGGCTGATGACCTGTCTCCATAGCTCTATATAACAGACTGATGACCTGTCTCCATAGCTCTATATAACAGACTGATGACCTGTCTCCATAGCTGATAGAAACAGAAGGAATATCCTCCCCAATGACACTACTAATAACTGTCCTGATGAGGAAGAGACGTCTCCATTGTCCCTGAACAGCTTGAAGTGTTCAGTCAGAATGACAGAGACACTTTGTTCCCACTAGTCACATGTTCAATAATGATGACATCATAACAAGACCTGTTACCTGGAGGACAATGTCTCTACCACAGGTTACCAAGGAAACAGTAACACTACCTAGTAACATTCAATAATGTTAAAATATTACACTGGAGTCACGTTCTCACACAATGATGTCCTAGTTTATTAAAACAAGACCTGTTACCTGGAGGACAATGTCTCTACCACAGGTTACCAAGGAAACAGTAACACTACCTAGTAACATTCAATAATGTTAAAATATTACACTGGAGTCACGTTCTCACACAATGATGTCCTAGTTTATTAAAATCAAGAAATCAACAATACATGGAAAATACCATTCAACTGTAAATACATGATCAATATATAATATACAGTGGGTCTGGAATTATTGACACCCTTGATAAAGGTAATAATGACTGTATAAAATACATCAATATATAATATACAGTGGGTCTGGAATTATTGACACCCTTGATAAAGATAATAATGACTGTATAAATAAATAATTTAAATACTGAGCTTTATCACCTGCTCAACATGAGTTAATTATATTATTTTATATTAATACGATTGATCTGATTATAATATTTAGTTTAAGGAGTAATATTTATTGTCTAAATGATTGACCCCCCTAAAGAGTCTAATAAACTAGTCAGAAGGTCAGTATCTGGTTCTATATTCATAACAATGACATCATCACACTCCTGTAGATTTTGGGCCGTCAATCATTTTGACCCCTAACTTTTTACAACAAAAATACATTACACAAAAATATATTTCTCTGAGCAATTATATTAGTTTAAAATATTATAATTTACAATTTATTTTGAGCATACAACAGGTCAATACTTTATTTATTTATTTAATATAGTCATTATTGCTAATCTTCAGCAAGGGTGTCAATAATTTGACCCCTCTGTATATAATCAAGGTGAATACTAAAAAAGTAGAGCAAAAATTAACACTTAAAGTCAAATAAAAAACTGGCACATTGACATGAAGCTAAAATATAAACATTTCAATACATGGTTTAATCAGTCTTGTTCACAGAAGCTGACAGGTTGAAGCTACAACATAAACATTTCACTCAGTCTTGTTCACAGGAAACTGAGGGGAGGAGCCTCACAATAATGGCTGGAACAGAGCCAATGGAATGGCATCAAACATGGAAGCCATGGAAACCGTGTGTTTGATGTATTTGATACCAGTCCACTGATTCCTCTTCAGCCAATACCACGAGCCCGTCCTCCCTAATTAAGGTGCCACCAACCTCCTGTGGTCTGGTTGATATACCTGATTATCAGGTACTGGACATAAGAGGGTCTGTAACAGATTCTAACAGGAGACATTAGTCCTGTGGTCTTGTTGATATACCTGATTATCAGGTACTGGACATAAGAGAGTCTGTAACAGATTCTAACAGGAGACCTTAGTCCTGTGGTCTTGTTGATATACCTGATTATCAGGTACTGGACATAAGAGAGTCTGTAACAGATTCTAACAGGAGACCTTAGTCCTGTGGTCTTGTTGATATACCTGTGATTATCAGGTACTGGACATAAGAGAGTCTGTAACAGATTCTAACAGGAGACATTAGTCCTGTGGTCTTGTTGATATACCTGATTATCAGGTACTGGACATAAGAGAGTCTGTAACAGATTCTAACAGGAGACATTAGTCCTGTGGTCTTGTTGATATACCTGTGATTATCAGGTACTGGACATAAGAGAGTCTGTAACAGATTCTAACAGGAGACCTTAGTCCTGTGGTCTTGTTGATATACCTGTGATTATCAGGTACTGGACATAAGAGGGTCTGTAACAGATTCTAACAGGAGACCTTAGTCCTGTGGTCTGGTTGATATACCTGTGATTATCAGGTACTGGACATAAGAGCTCTGTAACAGATTCTAACAGGAGACATTAGTCCTGTGGTCTGGTTGATATACCTGTGATTATCAGGTACTGGACATAAGAGCTCTGTAACAGATTCTAACAGGAGACCTTAGTCCTGTGGTCTTGTTGATATACCTGTGATTATCAGGTACTGGACATAAGAGGGTCTGTAACAGATTCTAACAGGAGACATTAGTCCTGTGGTCTGGTTGATATACCTGATTATCAGGTACTGGACATAAGAGAGTCTGTAACAGATTCTAACAGGAGACATTAGTCCTGTGGTCTTGTTGATATACCTGATTATCAGGTACTGGACATAAGAGAGTCTGTAACAGATTCTAACAGGAGACATTAGTCCTGTGGTCTTGTTGATATACCTGATTATCAGGTACTGGACATAAGAGAGTCTGTAACAGATTCTAACAGGAGACCTTAGTCCTGTGGTCTGGTTGATATACCTGATTATCAGGTACTGGACATAAGAGAGTCTGTAACAGATTCTAACAGGAGACCTTAGTCCTGTGGTCTTGTTGATATACCTGTGATTATCAGGTACTGGACATAAGAGAGTCTGTAACAGATTCTAACAGGAGACCTTAGTCCTGTGGTCTTGTTGATATACCTGATTATCAGGTACTGGACATAAGAGAGTCTGTAACAGATTCTAACAGGAGACCTTAGTCCTGTGGTCTGGTTGATATACCTGATTATCAGGTACTGGACATAAGAGAGTCTGTAACAGATTCTAACAGGAGACCTTAGTCCTGTGGTCTGGTTGATATACCTGATTATCAGGTACTGGACATAAGAGAGTCTGTAACAGATTCTAACAGGAGACCTTAGTCCTGTGGTCTGGTTGATATACCTGATTATCAGGTACTGGACATAAGAGGGTCTGAAACAGATTCTAACAGGAGACATTAGTCCTGTGGTCTGGTTGATACACCTGATTATCAGGTACTGGACATAAGAGAGTCTGTAACAGATTCTAACAGGAGACATTAGTCCTGTGGTCTGGTTGATATACCTGATTATCAGGTACTGGACATAAGAGAGTCTGTAACAGATTCTAACAGGAGACATTAGTCCTGTGGTCTGGTTGATATACCTGATTATCAGGTACTGGACATAAGATAGTCTGTAACAGATTCTAACAGGAGACCTTAGTCCTGTGGTCTGGTTGATATACCTGATTATCAGGTACTGGACATAAGAGGGTCTGTAACAGATTCTAACAGGAGACATTAGTCCATCATTCCATTTAACTCTATCAATTCCTGAGGGGGATTAGAAAGACATTGTTTATGGGGAAAACATATATAGAATAATCAGGAAATGGATATAAACCCATAATACAAACATGGGTAATAAAACTTCAAAAAGTAAAGAACTAACTACTGAAAGTGGATTATAGAGTAATGACTAACACGTTTATCAAATGACTTTGTCTTACCAAGATTCATATCACATATCAAGTTATATACTCAGAAACTCAGCTATATAGTTTCCATAGTAACTCTTCCTCCCCTCTCCAGCTCCTCCCCTCTCCAGCTCAGACATCTTCAGCTCCTCCCCTCTCCAGTTCCCCCCACGTCCGACACTCAACTTCAGAGATAGTAACGCTCCTGATAATCCTTGACTCTATTAAAGACAGAAAGGTAATTTAGAATGAAGACATTCAGAATAATTGACCAGACAGAGAGAGAGAGAGACAGAGGCAGACAGAGAGACACAGAGAGAGACAGAGGCAGACAGAGGCAGAGAGAGAGAGAAGAAGCCCAGCAGCTCAGCAGCCCTCACCCCCTCTGAGCACCCCCCCTGTCAGCCACCCTGATAGCCCTCCTGACAACCCCCCCACACCCACTAGAGGACAAACACAAGACACAGATTGTTCTCCTTATGGACTCAAATGGGAAATATATAGAAGAAAAAAACCTTTTTCCCAAACACAGTGTGTCTAAACTCTGGTGTCCAAACACCCAGCGCGCCCTAGATCTTCTGTCTGAGGACAAACTAGGCTCACCTAGCCACATAATAATACACACAGGCACAAACGACCTGAGAGCACAGCAGGAAAGGGTGGCCACAGCACTGAAGGGAGTGATTGGAAAAGCTTCTTCTACTTTCCCCAACGCACAAGTGGTTATCTCCACCCTGCTACCACGAAAGGACTTCCACCCTGCTACAATACAGCGGGTAAACGCAAGCATTTCCCGTGACTGTGCCTCAAAACCAAATGTTTTCCTGGCCCACCACTTCACCCTGGACTTGAACAGCCTCTATGACCAGGTCCACCTCTACAAGGCAGCAGTGCCCACCTTTGCCCGGACTCTAAAGGACATCGCTCTCAAACGCAGCCCCAACACTTCACACAGGAGCAACAGATCAATAGACACCCCACCCAGACCAGCGAGACACCCTCCAAGACCTGCAGGACCCCCCCTGGACCTACACATAGAGGACCCACGCCAAGAGGACTTACATCCAGACCACAGCACCCCCAGACACATCCACACCCCCACCCCAACCAATCAACACCCCCCCACATCAACCATGCCCACACCCCATTTAGGCCCCCTCAGATCAGACCTATGCCACTCCTGCCCACCCAATGCACCCCACCCCCGCAAAGAGGGCATCAACATGGAAGTCACACATACGCCCAGGTAGTGAGCGGGCAAACAGGCCCAACCCCCACTCTTACACTAGCCCAAGCCAACGGCATGTACCAGATGCTCAGCAGGCTCTGCTCTTACTTACTGGCCTGAGGCCCAACCCCCACTCTTACACTAGCCCAAGCCAACGGCATGTACCAGATGCTCAGCAGGCTCTGCTCACACTTACTGGCCTGAGGCCAAACCACACGACCAACAACATTGGACACTTTATGGAACAAAAAGCCTTCACTATATCATCCTGGAATATCCAAGGCCTGAGGTCATTTGTAATGTCTTTATTGTTTTGAAACTTCTGTATGTGTAATGTTTACTGTTCATTTTTATTGTTTATTTCACTTTTGTATATTATCTACCTCATTTGCTTTGGTGATGTTAACACGTTTCCCATGCCAATAAAGCCCCTTGAATTGAATTGAATTGAGAGAGACAGACAGACAGAGAGAGAAGCAGACAGAGAGACAGAAAAGAGGTAAGAAAAAAAAAAAGGTAAAATCTTTGCTTGCTTTATCGACTTTAAAAAAGCATTTCATTCTATTTGGCACAAAGGGCTATTCTACAAAATTCTCCAAAGTGGGCTTGGTGGTAAGGTGTATGACTTAATAAAATGTATGTACACAGAAAACAAGTGTGCAATAAAAATCAGAAACCAAAGAACAGAATTCTTTTCACAATGTCGAGGTGTGAGACAAGGCTGTAGTTTGAGTCCAAATCTTTTCAACATTTATATCAATGAATTAGCAGTCATGTTGGACCATTCTCCAGCCCCAGGACTCACACTATTTGACACGGAGGTGAAATACCTGCTATATGCTGATGACTTGGTACTTCTATCACCAACCAAAGAAGGTCTTCAACAGAACATTAATATTCTAGAGCAATATTGCCATAATTTAGTTTCAAAAAACTAAAATCATGATTTTCCAAAAAGAAAACAGATGTCAGAAACACAAATATAAATTCACCCTGAACAACACCATAATTGAACACACAAAAAATTACACCTACCTTGGTCTGACCATATCGGCATCGGGAAACTTTAATAGGGCAGTGAATGCGCTCAAAGAAAAAGCCCGCAGAGCATTGTATGCAATAAAAATTTAATTATTCAAAATCAACATCCCAATTTAGAATTTGGACCAAAATATTTGACAGTGTAATCCTACCAATAGCTCTTTACGGAAGTGAGATTTGAGGGCCACTCAATAAACTGGACTTTAAAATGTGGGACAAACATCCAATTGAAGCTCTACATGCAGAATTCTGTCTGAAAATCCTACAAGTCCAGAGAAATACACCAACTAATGCATGTAGGGCAGAATTGGGCCGCTTTCCAGTAATAATGAAAATACAGAAAAGATCATTAAAATTTTGGCTACATCTGAATTCAAGTCCAAATTCGAGTCTGCAATTTATAACACTTCAAACCCAAGAGCTGAGCCCAGAAACGAGCCCTCTCAGTCAGCTGGTGTTGGACCTAACCAACCAAGCTGACACCAGCACTGCTTCAAAAGAAAGAATTCCAATAAACAAAATCATGAACCAATCAAAGGACTCATATTTACAACATTGGAAAAACGAAACAAAATCCCAAAGCCGACTAAATTGCTATCTGACCCTAAACAGAGAATATGAATTGGCTGAATATCTCTACTCTGTCAGAGATACGAAGCAGAGACAGATCCTTACCAAGTACAGGCTGAGTGACCACCGATTGGCAATAGAAACCGGCAGACATAAAAAGACATGGCTACCCAAAGAGGAGCGTGTATGTGGTCACTGCACGACAGGGGAGGTAGAAACAGAGATACACTTTCTCCTTTACTGTGATAAATATTCCTCACCAAGAGATTCATTATTCACAGAAATGACTACATTTATTCCAAATTTTAACTTATTAAACCCAGAGGAAAAACTAAAAATACTCATGGGCGAAGGAGCAATGGCTCCTCTTGCAGCCAAATATGTATTTGCCTTCCATAGCCTGAGGGACACTGAATAATAACATCTGCATAGTAAGCAGTAACTTACTTATTATGACTGCTATTGTTATTACTGTTATTGTTATTACTATTATTATTGTTGTTTATCATTCCAAATAGTAATGGTATGGGTGGTAATGGTAATGATAGCAGTTTAATGATGGTGGTGGTGGTAATGATGATAGTAGTTGTAGTACCGATGTAATGGTGAAGATGACCGTTATTTAGTTATAGTTTCATTTAGAGGGTTAGTTATAGTTTCATTTTCTTTACATTTTTATATTTATTACATTACATTCGACTATTGACTGTTACCATTTTATTGTTACTATTTAATTTTGTATTATTATTTACTGCCATTCTATATTATTATTTGTCATTGTTTATAATTTTATTACAATGTATATTGTATACATTGTTGCTTTGGCAATATTGACACAATGTTTTTCATGCCAATAAAGCAGCTTGAATTTGAATTTGAATTTGAGAGAGAGAAATAGAAAGAGAGGCAGAGACAGACAGAGAGAGAGACAGACAGAGAGACAGACAGAGAGACAGACAGAGAGAGAGACAGACAGAGAGACAGACAGAGAGACAGACAGAGAGAGAGACAGACAGAGAGACAGACAGACATAGAGAGAGAGAGAGGCAGAGAGAGAGAGAGAAATAGAAAGAGAGGCAGAGAGAGAGAGAGAAATAGAAAGAGAGACAGAGAGAGGGAGAGAGAGAGAGAAAAAAAAAAAAAAAAAACTTCTAAAAAACAATTAGAAAACATTTCCTCTCTATCCAGTACAGCCAGAAGAGGACTGGTCACCCCTCAGAGCCTGGTTCCTCTCTACCCAGTACAGTCAGTAGAGGACTGGTCACCCCTCAGAGCCTGGTTCCTCTCTACCCAGTACAGCCAGTAGAGGACTGGTCACCCCTCAGAGCCTGGTTCCTCTCTACCCAGTACAGTCAGTAGAGGGCTGGTCACCCCTCAGAACCTGGTTCCTCTCTACCCAGTACAGCCAGTAGAGGACTGGTCACCCCTCAGAGCCTGGTTCCTCTCTACCCAGTACAGCCAGTAGAGGACTGGTCACCCCTCAGAGCCTGGTTCCTCTGGTCTACCCAGTACAGTCAGTAGAGGACTGGTCACCCCTCAGAGCCTGGTTCCTCTGGTCTACCCAGTACAGCCAGTAGAGGACTGGTCACCCCTCAGAGCCTGGTTCCTCTCTACCCAGTACAGGCAGTAGAGGACTGGTCACCCCTCAGAGCCTGGTTCCTCTCTACCCAGTACAGGCAGTAGAGGACTGGTCACCCCTCAGAGCCTGGTTCCTCTGGTCTACCCAGTACAGCCAGTAGAGGACTGGTCACCACTCAGAGCCTGGTTCCTCTGGTCTACCCAGTACAGCCAGTAGAGGACTGGTCACCACTCAGAGCCTGGTTCCTCTGGTCTACCCAGTACAGTCAGTAGAGGACTGGTCACCCCTCAGAGCCTGGTTCCTCTGTTCTACCCAGTACAGTCAGTAGAGGACTGGTCACCTCTCAGAGCCTGGTTCCTCTCTTCCCAGTACAGCCAGTAGAGGACTGGTCACCCCTCAGAGCCTGGTTCCTCTGGTCTACCCAGTACAGCCAGTAGAGGACTGGTCACCCCTCAGAGCCTGGTTCCTCTGGTCTACCCAGTACAGCCAGTAGAGGACTGGTCACCCCTCAGAGCCTGGTTCCTCTGGTCTACCCAGTACTGTCAGTAGAGGACTGGTCACCCCTCAGAGCCTGGTTCCTCTGGTCTACCCAGTACAGCCAGTAGAGGACTGGTCACCCCTCAGAGCCTGGTTCCTCTGGTCTACCCAGTACAGCCAGTAGAGGACTGGTCACCCCTCAGAGCCTGGTTCCTCTGGTCTACCCAGTACAGCCAGTAGAGGACTGGTCACCCCTCAGAGCCTGGTTCCTCTGGTCTACCCAGTACAGCCAGTAGAGGACTGGTCACCCCTCAGAGCCTGGTTCCTCTGGTCTACCCAGTACAGCCAGTAGAGGACTGGTCACCCCTCAGAGCCTGGTTCCTCTGGTCTACCCAGTACAGTCAGTAGAGGACTGGTCACCCCTCAGAGCCTGGTTCCTCTGGTCTACCCAGTACAGCCAGTAGAGGACTGGTCACCCCTCAGAGCCTGGTTCCTCTGGTCTACCCAGTACAGCCAGTAGAAGACTGGTCACCCCTCAGAGCCTGGTTCCTCTGGTCTACCCAGTACTGTCAGTAGAGGACTGGTCACCCCTCAGAGCCTGGTTCCTCTGGTCTACCCAGTACAGCCAGTAGAGGACTGGTCACCCCTCAGAGCCTGGTTCCTCTGGTCTACCCAGTACAGTCAGTAGAGGACTGGTCACCCCTCAGAGCCTGGTTCCTCTCTACCCAGTACAGCCAGTAGAGGACTGGTCACCCCTCAGAGCCTGGTTCCTCTGGTCTAGCCAGTACAGTCAGTAAAGGACTGGTCACCCCTCAGAGCCTGGTTCCTCTGGTCTACCCAGTACAGCCAGTAGAGGACTGGTCACCCCTCAGAGCCTGGTTCCTCTGGTCTACCCAGTACAGTCAGTAGAGGACTGGTCACCCCTCAGAGCCTGGTTCATCTGTTCTACCCAGTACAGCCAGTAGAGGACTGGTCACCCCTCAGAGCCTGGTTCCTCTCTACCCAGTACAGCCAGTAGAGAACTGGTCACCCCTCAGAGCCTGGTTCCTCTCTACCCAGTACAGGCAGTAGAGGACTGGTCACCCCTCAGAGCCTGGTCACCCCTCAGAGCCTGGTTCCTCTGTTCTACCCAGTACAGTCAGTAGAGGACTGGTCACCTCTCAGAGCCTGGTTCCTCTCTTCCCAGTACAGCCAGTAGAGGACTGGTCACCCCTCAGAGCCTGGTTCCTCTGGTCTACCCAGTACAGTCAGTAGAGGACTGGTCACCCCTCAGAGCCTGGTTCCTCTGGTCTACCCAGTACAGTCAGTAGAGGACTGGTCACCCCTCAGAGCCTGGTTCCTCTGGTCTACCCAGTACAGCCAGTAGAGGACTGGTCACCCCTCAGAGCCTGGTTCCTCTGGTCTACCCAGTACAGCCAGTAGAGGACTGGTCACCCCTCAGAGCCTGGTTCCTCTGGTCTACCCAGTACAGTCAGTAGAGGACTGGTCACCCCTCAGAGCCTGGTTCCTCTGGTCTACCCAGTACAGCCAGTAGAGGACTGGTCACCCCTCAGAGCCTGGTTCCTCTGGTCTACCCAGTACAGTCAGTAGAGGACTGGTCACCCCTCAGAGCCTGGTTCCTCTCTACCCAGTACAGCCAGTAGAGGACTGGTCACCCCTCAGAGCCTGGTTCCTCTGGTCTAGCCAGTACAGTCAGTAAAGGACTGGTCACCCCTCAGAGCCTGGTTCCTCTGGTCTACCCAGTACAGCCAGTAGAGGACTGGTCACCCCTCAGAGCCTGGTTCCTCTGGTCTACCCAGTACAGCCAGTAGAGGACTGGTCACCCCTCAGAGCCTGGTTCCTCTGGTCTACCCAGGACAGTCAGTAGAGGACTGGTCACCCCTCAGAGCCTGGTTCCTCTGGTCTACCCAGTACAGTCAGTAGAGGACTGGTCACCCCTCAGAGCCTGGTTCCTCTGGTCTACCCAGTACAGTCAGTAGAGGACTGGTCACCCCTCAGAGTCTGGTTCCTCTTGTCTACCCAGTACAGCCAGTAGAGGACTGGTCACCCCTCAGAGCCTGGTTCCTCTCTACCCAGTACAGCCAGTAGAGGACTGGTCACCCCTCAGAGCCTGGTTCCTCTCTACCCAGTACAGCCAGTAGAGGACTGGTCACCCCTCAGAGCCTGGTTCCTCTCTACCCAGTACAGTGATTAACAGTTCTACCCAGTACAGGTCTACCCAGTACAGGTCTACCCAGTTCTACCCAGTACAGGTCTACCTGAGGTCTGTGATTAACAGTTGACCCATCAGTATTATAATAATAAACCATGAGGTCTGTGATTAACAGTTGACCCATCAGTATTATAGTAATAAACCATGAGGTCTGTGATTAACAGTTGACCCATCAGTATTATAGTAATAAACCATGAGGTCTGTGATTAACAGTTGACCCATCAGTATTATAGTAATAAACCATGAGGTCTGTGATTAACAGTTGACCCATCAGTATTATAGTAATAAACCATGAGGTCTGTGATTAACAGTTGACCCATCAGTATTATAGTAATAAACCATGAGGTCTGTGATTAACAGTTGACCCATCAGTATTATAGTAATAAACCATGAGGTCTGTGATTAACAGTTGACCCATCAATATTATAGTAATAAACCATGAGGTCTGTGATTAACAGTTGACCCATCAGTATTATAGTAATAAACCATGAGGTCTGTGATTAACAGTTGACCCATCAGTATTATAGTAATATACCATGAGGTCTGTGATTAACAGTTGACCCATCAGTATTATAGTAATAAACCATGAGGTCTGTGATTAACAGTTGACCCATCAGTATTATAGTAATAAACCATGAGGTCTGTGATTAACAGTTGACCCATCAGTATTATAGTAATAAACCATGAGGTCTGTGATTAACAGTTGACCCATCAGTATTATAGTAATAAACCATGAGGTCTGTGATTAACAGTAAAAACTTTTTAATACAGGATCTGTATTTGTATGTATCTGTATCCTGATCTAATACAGGACTGGTCTGAAGGTAACCTGGTATAAATGAATAGTCTAATGGACAGGATATGGGTCATTACTAGTTATATCCTGATCTAATACAGGACTGGTCTGAAGGTAACCTGGTATAAATTAATAGAGTCTAATGGACAGTATATGGGTCATTCCTAGTTATATCCTGATCTAATACAGGACTGGTCTGAAGGTAACCTGGTATAAATGAATAGAGTCTAATGGACAGTATATGGGTCATTCCTAGTTATATCCTGATCTAATACAGGACTGGTCTGAAGGTAACCTGGTATAAATGAATAGAGTCTAATGGACAGTATATGGGTCATTCCTAGTTATATCCTGATCTAATACAGGACTGGTCTGAAGGTAACCTGGTATAAATGAATAGTCTAATGGACAGTATATGGGTCATTCCTAGTTATATCCTGATCTAATACAGGACTGGTCTGAAGGTAACCTGGTATAAATGAATAGAGTCTAATGGACAGTATATGGGTCATTCCTAGTTATATCCTGATCTAATACAGGACTGGTCTGAAGGTAACCTGGTATAAATGAATAGAGTCTAATGGACAGTATATGGGTCATTCCTAGTTATATCCTGATCTTTCTAATACAGTGCATTCAGAAAGTGACTTTTTCCACATTTTGTTATCTTACACAAAAAATAAATCTCAATCTACACACAATTATGACATCACAATACCCCATTATGACATCACAATACCCCATAATGACATCACAATACCCCATAATGACATCACAGTACCCCATAATGACAAAGCAAAAACAGGTATTTAGAAATGTTTGCAAATTAATAAAAAATAATGTAAACTGAAATCTCACACCTGTTTAGTGATGAGACATCAAGGACCAGTCAGAGATCAAGGTTAAACTTACCTTCAGTATGTTTAAAATCTCTGACTGAGGGACTCTTAATGATGAGACATCAAGGATTAGTCAGACATCAAGGACGAGTCAGAGATCAAGGACCAGTCAGAGATCAAGGACCAGTCAGAGATCAAGGACCAGTCAGAGATCAAGGACCAGTCAGACATCAAGGACCAGTCAGACATCAAGGACCAGTCAGACATCAAGGACCAGTCAGACATCAAGGACCAGTCAGACATCAAGGACCAGTCAGAGATCAAGGACCAGTCAGACATCAAGGACCAGTCAGACATCAAGGACCAGTCAGACATCAATGACCAGTCAGACATCAAGGTTAAACTCACCTTTATATTTTCTCCACTTGTAGACACCAGCTGCAAGAACTACAACAGCTGCTGCAAGAACTACAACAGCTGCTATTGACAGACCAACCTTCCACCAGTAGGGTAATATAGGAAACAGGTCATCTGAAACAGAGAAGCCATGTCAAACCATTACAACACTACATATATACTGTACAGGAAGTAAAGCATCATTTATAAATACTACTGAACACAGACCAATAAGGTCATCCCCTAGGATCCACTAACTAGTCTAACTAACTAGGGGTCTCAGGTATTTGGGTTAACCAATGAAGACCACACCTGGGACATGAATGTATGTCTCCTTCAGGTGGTTGATCTCCGGCTGGTGAACTCTACAGGTGAACCTGTTGGTGTCAGTCTGGTTCACGGTGACATGTCGTCTCACAGCGTAGCGGCCCTCTGAGTCCCTGTGTCTCTCTGGAGGTCCATCAGCAGGGAGGATGGTTCCAGAACTGTCCAGCCACTCCATCTCAGGTTCAGGAAACCAGCCTCCAGACTCACACTTCAGGACCACCCCCCAGCCTTTGATTCCATCAATAGAGATCACTGGCTGAGATACAGCACCTACACAGATACAAGATAAAACAGAGATCACTGGCTGAGATACAACACCTACAGATACAAGATAAAACAGAGATCACTGGCTGAGATACAGCACCTACAGATACAAGATAAAACAGAGATCACTGGCTGAGATACAACACCTACAGATACAAGATAAAACAGAGATCACTGGCTGAGATACAACACCTACAGATACAAGATAAAACAGAGATCACTGGCTGAGATACAGCACCTACACAGATACAAGATAAAACAGAGATCACTGGCTGAGATACAGCACCTACACAGATACAAGATAAAACAGAGATCACTGGCTGAGATACAGCACCTACACAGATACAAGATAAAACAGAGATCACTGGCTGAGATACAGCACCTACAGATACAAGATAAAAGTGCAGTGAAAAAGTTTTTTTCTGATGATTTTTCTATTTGTGCTGAATGTTGACAGATCTTCAACCAAACCAAAACCTTCGATATAATCAATATTTCCAAATAACGAAAGAATATACACCACTGGGACTGTGAGTCAACAGTAGGTAGTAGGAATATTGGGACACAGCAGTGAGTCAACAGCAGGTAGTAGGAATATTAGGACACAGAAGTGAGTCAACAGTAGGTAGTAGGAATATTGGGACACAGCAGTGTGACAGTGTGGGAGGTTTTGATGTGTGAGGAGTGTGTTGTAAAGGCTGTGTGCTGAGCAGCTGAATACATGATCTATAACAGAGGAAGGAATGATGAGGGAGGAAGACCAGCTGAATACATGATCTATAACAGAGGAAGGACTGATGAGGGAGGAAGACCAGCTGAATACATGATCTATAACAGAGGAAGGACTGATGAGGGAGGAAGACCAGCTGAATACATGATCTATAACAGAGGAAGGAATGATGAGGGAGGAACACCAGCTGAATACATGATCTAAAACAGAGGAAGGAATGATGAGGGAGGAAGACCAGCTGAATACATGATCTATAACAGAGGAAGGAATGATGAGGGAGGAAGACCAGCTGAATACATGATCTATAACAGAGGAAGGAATGATGAGGGAGGAAGACCAGCTGAATACATGATCTATAACAGAGGAAGGAATGATGAGGGAGGAAGACCAGCTGAATACATGATCTATAACAGAGGAAGACCAGCTGAATACATGATCTATAACAGAGGAAGGAATGATGAGGGAGGAAGACCAGCTGAATACATGATCTATAACAGAGGAAGGAATGATGAGGGAGGAAGACCAGCTGAAAACATGATCTATAACAGAGGAAGGAATGATGAGGGAGGAAGACCAGCTGAATACATGATCTATAACAGAGGAAGGAATGATGAGGGAGGAAGACCAGCTGAATACATGATCTATAACAGAGGAAGGAATGATGAGGGAGTGTCGTGGCTGAATCAGATTTAGCTAAGTAACATAGATGTTATTTTCATCATATGCTTGTGAGATACTTGTCATTAGAAGGGTGCCCATTGGACTATAGGGTTTACAGTGCATTTCCCCTTCTCAGCTAGGGATTAGTACCTTGGGGCCAGAGAGGGGAGGTCAGGCTTGTCTTCATAAGTCAATGTAATGTTAAACCATCTGGTGCAAAGTAGAATATCAGAAGGGGAGGAGGACAGAATGGAACGTTGTGTTCTTATGGGAACGTGTCTGTAATTATTCCTAAACCATGTGACGGGATGGCCTTATTAATGGGGAACCAGTTAGTCATACAATGTCTGTACGCCAGTCACTCCCTACTTTTCTCATAGGGGGAAGGAGTTTGGCCGTGTTTGGAACCATTGTATTTCCCCTCTGAGGTTGCCCTTATCTTGACCTAGTATTTGACCTAAGAGGCTCACTGTCTTTTCTGAGTTTATCCAGGAGGGGGTGTATTTGAGATGGGAGTATCTCAAATGACAATTGATATATGCCATTGGATGAGGTAACGTTTCGGTAGACAGTGAAGTATCAAGCATGAGATTTAAACCTTGTCTTGGGAGATCAAACTGAACGATGATTTATAGCTGATGCTGTCTAGCGATAGGATACTCCTCTTTCGGGTAAAGGATTATTTGTAAGTTGAGAGGGGTCTATCTTGGCTGTAAATGAAATTAAGAATTGTTTTGTAAGCACTCTCAGAGAATTCATTTATAGACACTGAATTGATCTGAGAGTCAAAGGGCTAGAGGTGAAGCTTGTATATATATTAAAGACGGAATATATCATTTAACTCTGACATGTGTGTGGTTGGCTCTCTCTCTCTCTTTATTGAGTATTTACCACGACAGGAGGAAGACATGTTGATATTTTAGCAGCCAATCATGTAGCCAGATTTACCAATACAACCTCTGATCACATCTCCAGTATTCATAACTCACCAACAATGAGTTGAACGGTGGTTTCCTTCACCTGGCTGTTCAGTGTTGGAAGGAAGCACCTGTAGCTTCCAGCATCAGAGAGAGTAACTCTGGTCAGCTTTAAGGAGACGTTGCCATTCTTCAGTTCTTCATGAAACATTGATGTCCTTCTCCTGTAGGATGGAGACTGATCCTCATTGGAGTCTCGACCTTGACGGTACAAATGGACGTTCCTTGTTTTCAGGTTCAATCTTGTCCACTCCACTGCCATGTCCTCAGCACTGACACTGGGTTTCAGGGAACATGGTAGAATGACGTCATCACCAGCTAAGGCAACGACTCGGTCAGCCGGTCCAACAACCTGAACCTCAGACGACCCTGGAGAAAAACAAACGACACACAGTTAAAGATATCTGGTAACTTCCTGTTGTTCCATGGATTCTGGCCCATATGACACCATTCATTCATAAAGATATCTGGTAACTTCCTGTTGTTCCATGGATTCTGGCCCACATGACACCATTCATTCATAAAGATATCTGGTAACTTCCTGTTGTTCCATGGATTCTGGCCCATATGACACCATTCATTCATAAAGATATCTGGTAACTTCCTGTTGTTCCATGGATTCTGGCCCATATGACACCATTCATTCATAAAGATATCTGGTAACTTCCTGTTGTTCCATGGATTCTGGCCCATTATGACACCATTCATTCATAAAGATATCTGGTAACTTCCTGTTGTTCCATGGATTCTGGCCCATTATGACACCATTCATTCATAAAGATATCTGGTAACTTCCTGTTGTTCCATGGATTCTGGCCCATTATGACACCATTCATTCATAAAGATATCTGGTAACTTCCTGTTGTTCCATGGATTCTGGCCCATTATGACACCATTCATTCATAAAGATATCTGGTAACTTCCTGTTGTTCCATGGATTCTGGCCCATTATGACACCATTCATTCATAAAGATATCTGGTAACTTCCTGTTGTTCCATGGATTCTGGCCCATTATGACACCATTCATTCATAAAGATATCTGGTAACTTCCTGTTGTTCCATGGATTCTGGCCCATTATGACACCATTCATTCATAAAGATATCTGGTAACTTCCTGTTGTTCCATGGATTCTGGCCCATATGACACCATTCATTCATAAAGATATCTGGTAACTTCCTGTTGTTCCATGGATTCTGGCCCATATGACACCATTCATTCCTGTGTTTAGACTCAATAGTGATTTGAAGTCAAATATAGTCATTTAAGATGGCGTCTCATGTGGGAGACTTAGGTAGACAGTTTGAGCTACTCCAGGAAGTGACGTTACAGGCTAGCTCAGTGCTGCCCCCCTCATTAAGTAACTCAAGTTGAAGGCCAACCGGGGTACTGCAGGCTGCCATTAGACATAACATGCAGGCTGGCTCAGTGCTGCCCCTCTCATTAAGTAGCTCAAGTTGAAGGCCAACCGGGGTACTGCAGGCTGCCATTAGACATAACATGCAGGCTGGCTCAGTGCTGCCCCCTCTCATTAAGTAACTCAAGTTGAAGGCCAACTGGGGTACTGCAGGCTGCCATTAGACATAACATGCAGGCTAGCTCAGTGCTGCCCCTCTCATTAAGTAGCTCAAGTTGAAGGCCAACCGGGGTACTGCAGGCTGCCATTAGACATAACATGCAGGCTAGCTCAGTGCTGCCCCCTCTCATTAAGTAACTCAAGTTGAAGGCCAACCAGGGTACTGCAGGCTGCCATTAGACATAACATGCAGGCTAGCTCAGTGCTGCCCCCTCTCATTAAGTAACTCAAGTTGAAGGCCAAACGGGGTACTGCAGGCTGCCATTAGACATAACATGCAGGCTAGCTCAGTGCTGCCCCCTCTCATTAAGTAGCTCAAGTTGAAGGCCAACAGGGGTACTGCAGGCTGCCATTAGATATAACATGCAGGCTAGCTCAGTGCTGCCCCTCTCATTAAGTAACTCAAGTTGAAGGCCAACCGGGGTACTGCAGGCTGCCATTAGACATAACATGCAGGCTAGCTCAGTGCTGCCCCCTCTCATTAAGTAACTCAAGTTGAAGGCCAACCGGGGAACTGCAGGCTGCCATTAGACATAACATGCAGGCTAGCTCAGTGCTGCCCCTCTCATTAAGTAACTCAAGTTGAAGGCCAACCGGGGAACTGCAGGCTGCCATTAGACATAACATGCAGGCTAGCTCAGTGCTGCCCCCTCTCATTAAGTAACTCAAGTTGAAGGCCAACCGGGGTACTGCAGGCTGCCATTAGACATAACATGCAGGCTAGCTCAGTGCTGCCCCCTCTCATTAAGTAACTCAAGTTGAAGGCCAACCGGGGAACTGCAGGCTGCCATTAGACATAACATGCAGGCTAGCTCAGTGCTGCCCCTCTCATTAAGTAACTCAAGTTGAAGGCCAACCGGGGTACTGCAGGCTGCCATTAGACATAACATGCCATTAGCAATGCACACTGAGTTTACAAAACATTATGAACACCTGAGCTGTGTTCGAATGCCCATACTGACATACTGTATACTACATACTTAATGAGTATATACTATATACCGAAGGTGTCGACTCGAATCACAAATATGATGACTTGCAACTCGACTTTGACACCAATGACTCGCGACTGAACTTGGACTTGAGCCTTATGACTCGACCTGACTTGATACCCTCCCCAAGCCCAAATATTAAAAATGATGCTATTAAAAAAAAGTGTGCAACTCTTCATTTAATAATTAACGGATTACAGTTTGAATCGGACAGCAGCCAATCAAATTGTGCCAGCTGAGAAAAAGTTGTGCGTGGCAGTGCAGAGGAACGTCGGCGGGTGAATTCAGATGGAGCCCTTGGAAAGATGATACCCAAAATTATTATTTTCGGATATAAAGACGACGCTGTATCAACAAAAACGGATTGCAACTTGCAAAGCATGCGTGCAGAAAATGACAGACGGAGGCGCAACAATTTCCAACTTTGTTTGACATTTGAAGCAGCACAAAGAATGGTAAGTCGTGGCTAATATAGCAGACAGCTATATATTAGATTACTGTTCCTAAATGCATTGACATACGTTAGCCTACTGTAACCACACAGAGTGTGTGTGTGTGTGTGTGTGCGTGCGTGCGTGCGTGCGTGCGTGTGCGTGTGTGTGTGTGTGTGTGTGTGTGTTAAGGTTGGGCGATTGTGTACATCGCCCGATTGCGCCTTCTTATGGCTACCCATGTATTTCCATGGAAATATAATGTTTATTTGGAAAGTAATAAATATATAGATATTTTTAAAGCATTCATGATTTGCGTAAATGTAATGTACTAACTATTACTCTTGTTAAAAATATGGTATTATTATAAATGGTATTACATTACATTTGGTGAAGAGCACGTTATGACTTGTTTAGGACTCGAAACTCAAAGTTTAGAACTTGAGACTTGACTTGAGACTTGACTTGAGACTTGAGTGCTAAGACTTGAGACTTGACTCGGACTTGCCTGTCTTGACTTGGGACTTGAGTGCTAAGACTTGAGACTTGTGACTTGTAAAACAGTGACTTGGTCCCACCTCTGGTACTTTTAGTTCATTTTATTATACTGTAAACGGAACTGGATCCTTTAAGTTGAGCGTACTAGCTATTCTTCTGTCTACCGGAAGTTGATGCTGCTGCTATGCAACCTCTTGCTAGCTCGTTAGCATAACAAATTACCACATTTTACGACTTCAGGTGTGTTCTTAAATTCAATCTGGAGTGCCAGAGTGCGCTCATAAATTCAGAGCCTTGTCAGATTGTCTGTTTGTAAATTCAGAGTCTTGTCAGATTGTCTGTTTGTAAATTCAGAGCGCTGTCAGATTGTCTGTTTGTAAATTCAGAGCGCTGTCAGATTGTCTGTTTGTAAGTTCAGAGCGCTGTCAGATTGTCTGTTTGTAAATTCAGAGCGTTGTCAGATTGTCTGTTTGTAAATTCAGAGCGCTGTCAGATTGTCTGTTTGTAAATTCAGAGCGTTGTCAGATTGTCTGTTTGTAAATTCAGAGCGTTGTCAGATTGTCTGTTTGTAAATTCAGAGCGCTGTCAGATTGTCTGTTTGTAAATTCAGAGTGTTGTCAGATTGTCTGTTTGTAAATTCAGAGCGTTGTCAGGTTGTCTGTTTGTAAATTCAGAGCGTTGTCAGGTTGTCTGTTTGTAAGTTCAGAGCGTTGTCAGATTGTCTGTTTGTAAATTCAGAGCGTTGTCAGATTGTCTGTTTGTAAATTCAGAGCGTTGTCAGATTGTCTGTTTGTAAATTCAGAGCGTTTCCCTCTCGGAGCGCACAGTGGATGCTCGGGCTGAGGAGTAGGGTTGATATGAGCGTTCTGACCTTACAACGGCAGTCGAGCACCCAAGCTAACGTTGGCTAGCTTGCTAGCTACTTCCAGACACAAATGAGAGATCAGCTCGCTCTGACTATTTTACCCTCCCTAGCAGAGCTGGTTAGGCTGTTTTCATGTTATCTAGAGCGTTGGTGACTGTAACTGTGCTGTTGGCAACAATTTAATTACACTTTTTTGCTGACGTTTACTGACACCGGCCATATTCAACTGGTGTTGAGCGCTTGTAAATTCATTATTGTGCACTCTGGCACTCAGACGAGACTGCTCTGAAATCGGAGTAGACCGCTAGAGTGGAATTACGAAAGCACCCGAATGTCCATTGAGAACGCACGACTAAACCATTTAGCTAACGGGAATAATCAAGTCAATAAACATTGGGTAGCTAGATAGTTAATATACTGGCACGTTTGATGTATACGTATAATATACTGTTATTCAAATCTGAAAATGATGTGAAGCTTATTTCCTGAAGAATTGAATTTTGTGTGGTTAGTATGAGTATTGGAACACAGCTCTGCTCTTTCCATGACATAGACTGACCAGGTGAATCCAGGTGAAAGTGATGATCCCTTTATTTTCTAGGGGGTAGATCAGCTTTAATATTGTAGATAGATTGTAGCTTCTGCCAAGACTTTGCCCGTTGGGTGAGGGTCATAAAACCCCTTTCTCTCTCTTCCCCCCACCGGTTTATGACCCCCCATAAATACCGAAACTCTCTCTCCACTCTATAGAATGGACTTGTGAAAATCCGTTGTTACCACAGAGAGAACCTAGAACGAGGATACAGACAACCGCTGAAATATCTATTCTATGAGAACATTTCCAAATGGTACTCTGAAGTATCCATTCTAACAACCACGGAAGACTTTGATCATCGGGGAACCAGAGAGACTCAGCAGACGGATTCCAACAGAGAAGACAACAACGACATACGGGCGTAAATATAAATTGCAATGAGCATTCATAAACAGAAATCTAACTAAATCTGTGTTCATGTACAGTACACAAACAGAGAAACAAAAACACACACAAACACACACACAGAGACCCTCACGGACTCACAGACACACAAACACACAAACATGCACAGGGATGCACATGTACCTCCTCTTCTTCCCTTTTGCTGACTGTTGCAGCAGGTCTATTTTAGACTGAATGGGAACGTACAGTTGAAGTCAGAAGTTTACATACACTTAGGTTGGAGTCATTAAAACTCGTTTTTCAACCACTCAACAAATTTCTTCGTAACAAACTACAGTTTGGCAGGTCAATTAGGACATCTACTTTGTGGATGACACCAGTAATTTTTCCAACAATTGTTTACAGACAGATTATTTTCACTTATAATTCACTTTATCACAATTCCAGTGGGTCAAACGTTTACATACACTAAGTTGACTGTGCCTTTAAACAGCTTGGAAAATTCCAGAAATGGATGTCATGGCTTTAGAAGCTTCTGATAGGCTAATTGACATCATTTGAGTCAATTGGAGGTGTACCCGTGGATGTATTTCAAGGCCTACCTTCAAACTCAGTGCCTCTTTGTTTGACATCATGGGAAAATCAAAAGAAAATTAGCCAAGACCTCAGACAATAAATTGTAGACCTCCACAAGTCTGGTTCATCCTTGGGAGCAATTTCCAAACGCCTGAAGGTACCACGCTCATCTGTACAAACAATAGTACACAAGTATAAACACTATGGGACCACGCAGCCGTCATAACGCTCAGGAAGGAGATGCGTTCTGTCTCGTAGAGATGAACGTACTTTGGTGCGAAAAGTGCAAATCAATCCCAGAACAACAGCCAAGGACCTTATGAAGATGCTGGAGGAAACAGGTACAAAAGTCCTATATCCACAGTAAAACGAGTCCTATATCGACATAACCTGAAAGGCCGCTCAGCAGGAAGAAGCCACTGCTCCAAAACGCCATAGAACAGCCAAACTAAGGTTTGCAACTGCACATGGGGACAAAGATCGTACTTTTTTGAGAAATGTTCTCTGGTCTGATGAAACAAAAATAGAGCTGTTTGGCCATAATGACCATCGTTATGTTTGGAGGAAAAAGAGGGAGGCTTGTAAGCCGAAGAACAGCATCCCAAACGTGAAGCACAGGGGTGGCAGCATCATGTTGTGGGGGTTCTTTGCTGCAGGAGGAACTGGTGCACTTCACAAAATAGATGGTTTCATGAGGACAGACATTTATGTGGATATATTGAAGCAACATCTCAAGGCATCAGTCACGAAGTTAAAGCTTGGATCTTCCAAATGGACAATGACCCCAAGCATACTTCCAAAGTTGTGGCAAAATGGCTTAAGGACAACAAAGTCAAGGTTTTGGAGTGGCCATCACAAAGCCCTGACCTCCATCCTATAAATAATTTGTGAGCAGAAATGTTTTTTGTGGGAAGCTTGTGGAAGGCTACCCGAAACGTTGACTAAAGTTAAACAATTGAAAGGCAATGCTACCAAATACTAATTGAGTGTATGTAAACTTCTGACCCACTGGGAATGTGATGAAAGAAATAAAAGCTGAAATAAATCATTCTCTCTACTATTATTCTGACATTTCACATTCTTAAAATAAAGTGGTGATCCTCATTTTTACTAGGATTAAATGTCAGGAATTGTGAAAAACTGAGTTTAAATGTATTTGGATAAGGTGTATGTAAACTTCCGACTTCATCTCTATATGTTAAACAGTTCCTTACTCTACCACTAATGAATACAGTATATCATCTCTATATGTTAACCAGTTCCTTACTCTACCACTAATGAATACAGTATAACCATCATCTCTATATGTTAACCAGTTCCTTACTCTACCACTAATGAATACAGTATATCATCTCTATATGTTAACCAGTTCCTTACTCTACCACTAATGAATACAGTATAACCATCATCTCTATATGTTAACCAGTTCCTTACTCTACCACTAATGAATACAGTATAACCACCATCTCTATATGTTAACCAGTTCCTTACTCTACCACTAATGAATACAGTATATCATCTCTATATGTTAAATAGTTCCTTACTCTACCACTAATGAATACAGTATAACCATCATCTCTATATGTTAACCAGTTCCTTACTCTACCACTAATGAATACAGTATAACCATCATCTCTATATGTTAACCAGTTCCTTACTCTACCACTAATGAATACAGTATATCATCTCTATATGTTAACCAGTTCCTTACTCTACCACTAATGAATACAGTATATCATCTCTATATGTTAACCAGTTCCTTACTCTACCACTAATGAATACAGTATAACCATCACCTCTATATGTTAAACAGTTCCTTACTCTACCACTAATGAATACAGTATAACCATCATCTCTATATGTTAACCAGTTCCTTACTCTACCACCAATGAATACAGTATAACCATCATCTCTATATGTTAACCAGTTCCTTACTCTACCACTAATGAATACAGTATATCATCTCTATATGTTAACCAGTTCCTTACTCTACCACTAATGAATACAGTATAACCATCATCTCTATATGTTAACCAGTTCCTTACTCTACCACTAATGAATACAGTATATCATCTCTATATGTTAACCAGTTCCTTACTCTACCACTAATGAATACAGTATATCCATCATCTCTATATGTTAACCAGTTCCTTACTCTACCACTAATGAATACAGTATAACCATCATCTCTATATGTTAACCAGTTCCTTACTCTACCACTAATGAATACAGTATAACCATCACCTCTATATGTTAACCAGTTCCTTACTCTACCACTAATGAATACAGTATAACCATCATCTCTATATGTTAACCAGTTCCTTACTCTACCACTAATGAATACAGTATAACCATCATCTCTATATGTTAACCAGTTCCTTACTCTACCACTAATGAATACAGTATAACCATCATCTCTATATGTTAACCAGTTCCTTACTCTACCACTAATGAATACAGTACCATAATAACCATCATCTCTATATGTTAACCAGTTCCTTACTCTACCACTAATGAATACAGTATATCATCTCTATATGTTAAATAGTTCCTTACTCTACCACTAATGAATACAGTATATCATCTCTATATGTTAAATAGTTCCTTACTCTACCACTAATGAATACAGTATAACCATCACCTCTATATGTTAACCAGTTCCTTACTCTAACACTAATGAATACAGTACCATTATAACCATCATCTCTATGTGTTAACCAGTTCCTTACTCTACCACTAATGAATACAGTATATCATCTCTATATGTTAACCAGTTCCTTACTCTACCACTAATGAATACAGTATATCATCTCTATATGTTAACCAGTTCCTTACTCTACCACTAATGAATACAGTATAACCATCATCTCTATATGTTAATAGTTCCTTACTCTACCACTAATGAATACAGTATAACCATCATCTCTATATGTTAACCAGTTCCTTACTCTACCACTAATGAATACAGTATATCATCTCTATATGTTAACCAGTTCCTTACTCTACCACTAATGAATACAGTATAACCATCATCTCTATATGTTAACCAGTTCCTTACTCTACCACTAATGAATACAGTATAACCATCATCTCTATATGTTAACCAGTTCCTTACTCTACCACTAATGAATACAGTATAACCATCATCTCTATATGTTAACCAGTTCCTTACTCTACCACTAATGAATACAGTATATCATCTCTATATGTTAACCAGTTCCTTACTCTACCACTAATGAATACAGTATAATCATCTCTATATGTTAACCAGTTCCTTACTCTACCACTAATGAATACAGTATAACCATCATCTCTATATGTTAACCAGTTCCTTACTCTACCACTAATGAATACAGTATATCATCTCTATATGTTAACCAGTTCCTTACTCTACCACTAATGAATACAGTATATCATCTCTATATGTTAACCAGTTCCTTACTCTACCACTAATGAATACAGTATATCATCTCTATATGTTAACCAGTTCCTTACTCTACCACTAATGAATACAGTATATCATCTCTATATGTTAACCAGTTCCTTACTCTACCACTAATGAATACAGTATAACCATCATCTCTATATGTTAACCAGTTCCTTACTCTACCACTAATGAATACAGTATAACCATCATCTCTATATGTTAACCAGTTCCTTACTCTACCACTAATGAATACAGTATATCATCTCTATATGTTAACCAGTTCCTTACTCTACCACTAATGAATACAGTATAATCATCTCTATATGTTAACCAGTTCCTTACTCTACCACTAATGAATACAGTATATCATCTCTATATGTTAACCAGTTCCTTACTCTACCACTAATGAATACAGTATAACCATCATCTCTATATGTTAACCAGTTCCTTACTCTACCACTAATGAATACAGTATAACCATCATCTCTATATGTTAACCAGTTCCTTACTCTACCACTAATGAATACAGTATAACCATCATCTCTATATGTTAACCAGTTCCTTACTCTACCACTAATGAATACAGTATAACCATCATCTCTATATGTTAACCAGTTCCTTACTCTACCACTAATGAATACAGTATAACCATCATCTCTATATGTTAACCAGTTCCTTACTCTACCACTAATGAATACAGTATATCATCTCTATATGTTAACCAGTTCCTTACTCTACCACTAATGAATACAGTATATCATCTCTATATGTTAACCAGTTCCTTACTCTACCACTAATGAATACAGTATAACCATCATCTCTATATGTTAACCAGTTCCTTACTCTACCACTAATGAATACAGTATAACCATCATCTCTATATGTTAACCAGTTCCTTACTATACCACTAATGAATACAGTATATCATCTCTATATGTTAACCAGTTCCTTACTCTACCACTAATGAATACAGTATATCATCTCTATATGTTAACCAGTTCCTTACTCTACCACTAATGAATACAGTATAACCATCATCTCTATATGTTAACCAGTTCCTTACTCTACCACTAATGAATACAGTAAACCATCATCTCTATATGTTAACCAGTTCCTTACTCTACCACTAATGAATACAGTATATCATCTCTATATGTTAACCAGTTCCTTACTCTACCACTAATGAATACAGTATAACCATCATCTCTATATGTTAACCAGTTCCTTACTCTACCACTAATGAATACAGTATAACTATCATCTCTATATGTTAACCAGTTCCTTACTCTACCACTAATGAATACAGTATAACCACCATCTCTATATGTTAACCAGTTCCTTACTCTACCACTAATGAATACAGTATATCATCTCTATATGTTAACCAGTTCCTTACTCTACCACTAATGAATACAGTATATCATCTCTATATGTTAACCAGTTCCTTACTCTACCACTAATGAATACAGTATATCATCTCTATATGTTAACCAGTTCCTTACTCTACCACTAATGAATACAGTATAACCATCATCTCTATATGTTAACCAGTTCCTTACTCTACCACTAATGAATACAGTATAACCATCATCTCTATATGTTAACCAGTTCCTTACTCTACCACTAATGAATACAGTATAACCATCATCTCTATATGTTAACCAGTTCCTTACTCTACCACTAATGAATACAGTATAATCATCTCTATATGTTAACCAGTTCCTTACTCTACCACTAATGAATACAGTATAACCATCATCTCTATATGTTAACCAGTTCCTTACTCTACCACTAATGAATACAGTATAACCATCATCTCTATATGTTAACCAGTTCCTTACTCTACCACTAATGAATACAGTATAACCATCATCTCTATATGTTAACCAGTTCCTTACTCTACCACTAATGAATACAGTATACATCATCTCTATATGTTAACCAGTTCCTTACTCTACCACTAATGAATACAGTATATCATCTCTATATGTTAACCAGTTCCTTACTCTACCACTAATGAATACAGTATATCATCTCTATATGTTAACCAGTTCCTTACTCTACCACTAATGAATACAGTATAATCATCTCTATATGTTAACCAGTTCCTTACTCTACCACTAATGAATACAGTATATCATCTCTATATGTTAACCAGTTCCTTACTCTACCACTAATGAATACAGTATAACCATCATCTCTATATGTTAACCAGTTCCTTACTCTACCACTAATGAATACAGTATAACCATCATCTCTATATGTTAACCAGTTCCTTACTCTACCACTAATGAACACAGTATAACCATCATCTCTATATGTTAACCAGTTCCTTACTCTACCACTAATGAATACAGTATAACCATCATCTCTATATGTTAACCAGTTCCTTACTCTACCACTAATGAATACAGTATAACCATCATCTCTATATGTTAACCAGTTCCTTACTCTACCACTAATGAATACAGTATATCATCTCTATATGTTAACCAGTTCCTTACTCTACCACTAATGAATACAGTATAACCATCATCTCTATATGTTAACCAGTTCCTTACTCTACCACTAATGAATACAGTATAACCATCATCTCTATATGTTAACCAGTTCCTTACTCTACCACTAATGAATACAGTATAATCATCTCTATATGTTAACCAGTTCCTTACTCTACCACTAATGAATACAGTATAACCATCATCTCTATATGTTAACCAGTTCCTTACTCTACCACTAATGAATACAGTATAACCATCATCTCTATATGTTAACCAGTTCCTTACTCTACCACTAATGAATACAGTATAACCATCATCTCTATATGTTAACCAGTTCCTTACTCTACCACTAATGAATACAGTATAACCATCATCTCTATATGTTAACCAGTTCCTTACTCTACCACTAATGAATACAGTATAACCATCATCTCTATATGTTAACCAGTTCCTTACTCTACCACTAATGAATACAGTATAACCATCATCTCTATATGTTAACCAGTTCCTTACTCTACCACTAATGAATACAGTATAATCATCTCTATATGTTAACCAGTTCCTTACTCTACCACTAATGAATACAGTATAACATCATCTCTATATGTTAACCAGTTCCTTACTCTACCACTAATGAATACAGTATAACCATCATCTCTATATGTTAACCAGTTCCTTACTCTACCACTAATGAATACAGTATAACCATCATCTCTATATGTTAACCAGTTCCTTACTCTACCACTAATGAATACAGTATAACCATCATCTCTATATGTTAACCAGTTCCTTACTCTACCACTAATGAATACAGTATAACCATCATCTCTATATGTTAACCAGTTCCTTACTCTACCACTAATGAATACAGTATAACCATCATCTCTATATGTTAACCAGTTCCTTACTCTACCACTAATGAATACAGTATATCAATCTCTATATGTTAACCAGTTCCTTACTCTACCACTAATGATACAGTATAACCATCACTCTATATGTTAACCAGTTCCTTACTCTACCACTAATGAATACAGTATACCATCATCTCTATATGTTAACCAGTTCCTTACTCTACCACTAATGAATACAGTATAACCATCATCTCTATATGTTAACCAGTTCCTTACTCTACCACTAATGAATACAGTATAACCATCATCTCTATATGTTAACCAGTTCCTTACTCTACCACTAATGAATACAGTATAACCATCATCTCTATATGTTAACCAGTTCTTACTCTAC
>NW_024059215.1:20000-39214 GCF_016432855.1 Salvelinus namaycush | reverse complement strand
TTTGTGTGAGCACATCATAAACCCTACTGCTGGGATATTCATAGTTGTGTTTTCTGTTGAGCACATCATAAACCTACTGCTGGGATATTCATAGTAGTGTTTTGTGTTGAGCACATCATAAACCTTCTGCTGGGATATTCATAGTAGTGTTTTGTGTTGAGCACATCATAAACCTACTGCTGGGATATTCATAGTAGTGTTTTGTGTTGAGCACATCATAAACCTACTGCTGGGATATTCATAGTAGTGTTTTGTGTTGAGCACATCATAAACCTACTGCTGGGATATTCATAGTAGTGTTTTGTGTTGAGCACATCATAAACCTACTGCTGGGATATTCATAGTAGTGTTTTATGTTGAGCACATCATAAACCTACTGCTGGGATATTCATAGTGTTTTGTGTTGAGCACATCATAAACCTACTGCTGGGATATTCATAGTAGTGTTTTGTGTTGAGCACATCATAAACCTACTGCTGGGATATGCATAGTAATGTTTTGTGTTGAGCACATCATAAACCAACTGCTTGGATATTCATAGTGTTTTGTGTTGAGCACATCATAAACCTACTGCTGGGATATTCATAGTAGTGTTGAGCACATCATAAACCTACTGCTGGGATATTCATAGTTGTGTTTTGTGTTGAGCACATCATAAACCTACTGCTGGGATATTCATAGTAGTGTTTTGTGTTGAGCACATCATAAACCTACTGCTGAGATATTCATAGTAGTGTTTTGTGTTGAGCACATCATAAACCTACTGCTGGGATATTCATAGTAGTGTTTAGTGTTGAGCACATAAACCTACTGCTGGGATATTCATAGTGTTTTGTGTTGAGCACATCATAAACCTACTGCTGGGATATTCATAGTAGTGTTGAGCACATCATAAACCTACTGCTGGGATATTCATAGTAGTGTTGAGCACATCATAAACCTACTGCTGGGATATTCATAGTTGTGTTTTGTGTTGAGTACATCATAAACCTACTGCTGGGATATTCATAGTGTTTTGTGTTGAGCACATCATAAACCTACTGCTGGGATATTCATAGTAGTGTTTTGTGTTGAGCACATCATAAACCTACTGCTGGGATAATCATAGTGTTTTGTGTTGAGCACATCATAAACCTACTGCTGGGATATTCATAGTGTTTTGTGTTGAGCACATCATAAACCTACTGCTGGGATATTCATAGTAGTGTTTTGTGTTGAGCACATCATAAACCTACTGCTGGGATATTCATAGTAGTGTTTTGTGTTGAGCACATCATAAACCTACTGCTGGGATATTCATAGTAGTGTTTTGTGTTGAGCACATCATAAACCTACTGCTGGGATATTCATAGTAGTGTTTTGTGTTGAGCACATCATAAACCTACTGCTGGGATATGCATAGTAGTGTTTTGTGTTGAGCACATCATAAACCAACTGCTGGGATATTCATAGTGTTTTGTGTTGAGCACATCATAAACCTACTGCTGGGATATTCATAGTAGTGTTTTGTGTTGAGCACATCATAAACCTACTGCTGAGATATTCATAGTAGTGTTTTGTGTTGAGCACATCATAAACCTACTGCTGGGATATTCATAGTAGTGTTTAGTGTTGAGCACATAAACCTACTGCTGGGATATTCATAGTGTTTTGTGTTGAGCACATCATAAACCTACTGCTGGGATATTCATAGTAGTGTTGAGCACATCATAAACCTACTGCTGGGATATTCATAGTAGTGTTGAGCACATCATAAACCTACTGCTGGGATATTCATAGTTGTGTTTTGTGTTGAGTACATCATAAACCTACTGCTGGGATATTCATAGTGTTTTGTGTTGAGCACATCATAAACCTACTGCTGGGATATTCATAGTAGTGTTTTGTGTTGAGCACATCATAAACCTACTGCTGGGATATTCATAGTAGTGTTTTGTGTTGAGCACATCATAAACCTTCTGCTGGGATATTCATAGTAGTGTTTTGTGTTGAGCACATCATAAACCTACTGCTGGGATATTCATAGTAGTGTTTTGTGTTGAGCACATCATAAACCTACTGCTGGGATATTCATAGTAGTGTTTTGTGTTGAGCACATCATAAACCTACTGCTGGGATATTCATAGTAGTGTTTTGTGTTGAGCACATCATAAACCTACTGCTGGGATATTCATAGTAGTGTTGAGCACATCATAAACCTACTGCTGGGATATTCATAGGTGTGTTTTGTGTTGAGCACATCATAATCCTACTGCTGGGATATTCATAGTAGTGTTTTGTGTTGAGCACATCATAAACCTACTGCTGAGATATTCATAGTAGTGTTTTGTGTTGAGCACATCATAAACCTACTGCTGGGATATTCATAGTAGTGTTTTGTGTTGAGCACATAAACCTACTGCTGGGATATTCATAGTGTTTTGTGTTGAGCACATCATAAACCTACTGCTGGGATATTCATAGTAGTGTTGAGCACATCATAAACCTACTGCTGGGATATTCATAGTAGTGTTGAGCACATCATAAACCTACTGCTGGGATATTCATAGTTGTGTTTTGTGTTGAGTACATCATAAACCTACTGCTGGGATATTCATAGTGTTTTGTGTTGAGCACATCATAAACCTACTGCTGGGATATTCATAGTAGTGTTTTGTGTTGAGCACATCATAAACCTACTGCTGGGATAATCATAGTGTTTTGTGTTGAGCACATCATAAACCTACTGCTGGGATATTCATAGTGTTTTGTGTTGAGCACATCATAAACCTACTGCTGGGATATTCATAGTAGTGTTTTGTGTTGAGCACATCATAAACCTACTGCTGGGATATTCATAGTAGTGTTTTATGTTGAGCACATCATAAACCTACTGCTGGGATATTCATAGTGTTTTGTGTTGAGCACATCATAAACCTACTGCTGGGATATTCATAGTAGTGTTTTGTGTTGAGCACATCATAAACCTACTGCTGTGATATTCATAGTAGTGTTTTGTGTTGAGCACATCATAAACCTACTGCTGGGATATTCATAGTAGTGTTTTGTGTTGAGCACATCATAAACCTACTGCTGGGATATTCATAGTGTTTTGTGTTGAGCACATCATAAACCTACTGCTGGGATATTCATAGTAGTGTTTTGTGTTGAGCACATCATAAACCTACTGCTGGGATATGCATAGTAGTGTTTTGTGTTGAGCACATCATAAACCAACTGCTACGATCGTGTTGACATGAACGAGAGGACCAAGGCGCAACATGATTTGGATACATCTTCTTTTTAATAACAACGACGAAGATGAACACGACACACTATTACAACACTAACGAAAAACAACAAACGATCGTGAAAACTTCAAACGTAAGTGCACACACAAACTACTTACGTCGAACTATACATATACACAAACAATGACCCACAAACAGCTAAAGCCTATGGCAGCCTTAAATATGGCTCCCAATTAGAGACAACCGAAATCAGCTGTCTCTAATTGAGAACCCATTCCGGCCACCATAGACTTTCCTAGAACTACACCCAACATAGACACAGCTAGACACATACACTCAACACAAAACCATAAACTACAACAAACACCCCCTCTACCATATAATACCCCAAAATACACACATACCCCATGTCACACCCTGACCTAACTAAAATAATAAATAAAACAAATAATACTAAGGCCAGGGCGTGACATAACCCCCCCCTTAAGGCGCGAACTCCGGACGCACCAACACATAGTCTAGGGGAGGGTCTGGGTGGGCTTCCTTCCACGGCGGCGGCTCCGGCACTGGTCGTGGTCCCCACCCCACCATAGTCATAAGGGGCAGCACCGGGATAAGGGGCAGCACCGGGATAAGGGCCAGCACCGGGATAAGGGGCAGCACCGGGATAAGGGGCAGCACCAGGATAAGGGACAGCACCAGGATAAGGGGCAGCACCAGGATAAGGGGCAGCACCAGGATAAGGGGCAGCACCAGGATAATGGGCAGATCCTGGCTGGACGGCTCATGGCTGGCTGACAGATCTGGCTGCTCATGGCTGGCTGACGGATCTGGCTGCTCATGGCTGGCTGACGGATCTGGCTGCTCATGGCTGGCTGACGGATCTGGCTGCTCATGGCTGGCTGACGGATCTGGCTGCTCATGGCTAGCTGACGGATCTGGCTGCTCATGGCTAGCTGACGGATCTGGCTGCTCATGGCTAGCTGACGGATCTGGCTGCTCATGGCTAGCTGACGGATCTGGCTGCTCATGGCTAGCTGACGGATCTGGCTGCTCATGGCTAGCTGACGGATCTGGCTGCTCATGGCTGGCTGACGGATCTGGCTGCTCATGGCTGGCTGACGGATCTGGCTGCTCATGGCTGGCTGACTGATCTGGCAGATCCTGTCTGATTGGCGGCTCTGGCAGACCCTGTCTGGTTGGCGGCTCTGGCAGATCCTGTCTGGTTGGCGGCTCTGGCAGATCCTGTCTGGTTGGCGGCTCTGGCAGATCCTGTCTGGTTGGCGGCTCTGGCAGATCCTGTCTGGTTGGCGGCTCTGGCGGATCCTGTCTGGTTGGCGGCTCTAGCGGCTCCTGTCTGGTTGGCGGCTCTAGCGGCTCCTGTCTGGCTGGCGGCTCTAGCGGCTCCTGTCTGGCTGGCGGCTCTAGCGGCTCCTGTCTGGCGGACGGCTCAGTAGGCTCATGGCAGACGGGCGGCTTTGCAGGCTCATGGCAGACGGGCGGCTTTGCAGGCTCATTGCAGACGGATGGCTCAGATGGCGCTGGGGAGACGGATGGCTCAGATGGCGCTGGGGAGACGGATGGCTCAGATGGCGCTGGGGAGACGGATGGCTCAGATGGCGCTTGGCAGACGGGCAGTTCAGGCATCGCTGTGCAGACGGCAGACTCCTGCCGGCTGAGGCGCACTGTAGGCCTGGTGCGTGGTGCCGGGACTGGTGGCACCGGGCTAAAGGCACGCACTTTCAGGCTAGTGCGGGGAGAAGGAACAGGGCATACTGGACCCTGGGGACGCACATTAGGCCTAGTGCGTGGGGCCGGAACTGGTAGTACCGGACTGGGGACACGCATCTCAGGGCTAATGCGGGGAGCAGCAACAGGATGCACAGGACTCTGGAGACGCACAAGAGGCTTAGTGCGTGGTGCCGGAATTGGTGATACCGGGCTGGAGACACGCACCATAGGACGAGTGCGTGGAGGAGGAACAGGGCTCTGGAGACACACTGGAAGCCTGTTACGTGGTGTAGGCACTGGTGGAACTGAACTGGGGCGGGGAGGTGGCGCCGGAAATACCGGACCGTGCAGGCGTACTGGTTCCCTTGAACACCGAGCCTGCCCAACCTTACCTGGTTGAATGCTCCCCGTCGCCCGACCAGTGCGGGAAGGTGGAATAACCCGCACCGGGCTATGTAGGCGAACCGGGGACACCATGCGTAAGGCTGGAGCCATGTATACCGGCCCGAGGAGACGCACTGGAGACCAGACGCGTTGAGCCGATATCATGGCACCTGGCTCAATGCCCAATCTAGCCCTACCAGTGCGGGAAGGTGGAATAACCCGCACTGGGCTATGAACACGTACAGGAGACCCCGTGCGCTCTACTGCGTAACACGGTGTCCGCCCGTACTCCCGCTCTCCACGGTTAGCCTGGGAAGTGGGCGCAGGTCTCCTACCTGCCCTCGGCCCACTACCTCTTAGCCTCCCCCCAGGAAATTTTTTGGGCTGACTCACAGGCTTCCTACCGCGTCGTCGTGCTGCCTCCATTCGCCGGTATCCCTCCTCACACTGCGCCAGAGAATCCCAGGCTGGCTCCGGCACTCGCCCTGGGTCGATCGCCCACCTGTCGATCTCCTCCCATGTAGTGTAGTCCAGATTACACTCCCATTTCCATTCCTCTTTGTGCTGCTCCTGTTGCCGCTGGTCATGTTGCTTGATCCGGTATTGGTGGGTCATTCTGTCACGATCGTGTTGACATGAACGAGAGGACCAAGGCGCAACATGATTTGGATACATCTTCTTTTTAATAACAACGACGAAGATGAACACGACACACTATTACAACACTAACGAAAAACAACAAACGATCGTGAAAACTTCAAACGTAAGTGCACACACAAACTACTTACGTCGAACTATACATATACACAAACAATGACCCACAAACAGCTAAAGCCTATGGCAGCCTTAAATATGGCTCCCAATTAGAGACAACCGAAATCAGCTGTCTCTAATTGAGAACCCATTCCGGCCACCATAGACTTTCCTAGAACTACACCCAACATAGACACAGCTAGACACATACACTCAACACAAAACCATAAACTACAACAAACACCCCCTCTACCATATAATACCCCAAAATACACACATACCCCATGTCACACCCTGACCTAACTAAAATAATAAATAAAACAAATAATACTAAGGCCAGGGCGTGAAACCAACTGCTGGGATATTCATAGTGTTTTGTGTTGAGCACATCATAAACCTACTGCTGGGATATTCATAGTAGTGTTGAGCACATCATAAACCTACTGCTGGGATATTCATAGTTGTGTTTTGTGTTGAGCACATCATAAACCTACTGCTGGGATATTCATAGTAGTGTTTTGTGTTGAGCACATCATAAACCTACTGCTGAGATATTCATAGTAGTGTTTTGTGTTGAGCACATCATAAACCTACTGCTGGGATATTCATAGTAGTGTTTAGTGTTGAGCACATAAACCTACTGCTGGGATATTCATAGTGTTTTGTGTTGAGCACATCATAAACCTACTGCTGGGATATTCATAGTAGTGTTGAGCACATCATAAACCTACTGCTGGGATATTCATAGTAGTGTTGAGCACATCATAAACCTACTGCTGGGATATTCATAGTTGTGTTTTGTGTTGAGTACATCATAAACCTACTGCTGGGATATTCATAGTGTTTTGTGTTGAGCACATCATAAACCTACTGCTGGGATATTCATAGTAGTGTTTTGTGTTGAGCACATCATAAACCTACTGCTGGGATAATCATAGTGTTTTGTGTTGAGCACATCATAAACCTACTGCTGGGATATTCATAGTGTTTTGTGTTGAGCACATCATAAACCTACTGCTGGGATATTCATAGTAGTGTTTTGTGTTGAGCACATCATAAACCTACTGCTGGGATATTCATAGTAGTGTTTTGTGTTGAGCACATCATAAACCTACTGCTGGGATATTCATAGTAGTGTTTTGTGTTGAGCACATCATAAACCTACTGCTGGGATATTCATAGTGTTTTGTGTTGAGCACATCATAAACCTACTGCTGGGATATTCATAGTAGTGTTTTGTGTTGAGCACATCATAAACCTACTGCTGGGATATTCATAGTAGTGTTTTGTGTTGAGCACATCATAAACCTACTGCTGGGATATTCATAGTAGTGTTTTGTGTTGAGCACATCATAAACCTACTGCTGGGATATTCATAGTAGTGTTTTGTGTTGAGCACATCATAAACCTGCTGCTGGGATATTCATAGTAGTGTTTTGTGTTGAGCACATCATAAACCTACTGCTGGGATATTCATAGTAGTGTTTTGTGTTGAGCACATCATAAACCTACTGCTGAGATATTCATAGTAGTGTTTTGTGTTGAGCACATCATAAACCTACTGCTGGGATATTCATAGTAGTGTTTAGTGTTGAGCACATAAACCTACTGCTGGGATATTCATAGTGTTTTGTGTTGAGCACATCATAAACCTACTGCTGGGATATTCATAGTAGTGTTGAGCACATCATAAACCTACTGCTGGGATATTCATAGTAGTGTTGAGCACATCATAAACCTACTGCTGGGATATTCATAGTTGTGTTTTGTGTTGAGTACATCATAAACCTACTGCTGGGATATTCATAGTGTTTTGTGTTGAGCACATCATAAACCTACTGCTGGGATATTCATAGTAGTGTTTTGTGTTGAGCACATCATAAACCTACTGCTGGGATAATCATAGTGTTTTGTGTTGAGCACATCATAAACCTACTGCTGGGATATTCATAGTGTTTTGTGTTGAGCACATCATAAACCTACTGCTGGGATATTCATAGTAGTGTTTTGTGTTGAGCACATCATAAACCTACTGCTGGGATATTCATAGTAGTGTTTTGTGTTGAGCACATCATAAACCTACTGCTGGGATATTCATAGTAGTGTTTTATGTTGAGCACATCATAAACCTACTGCTGGGATATTCATAGTGTTTTGTGTTGAGCACATCATAAACCTACTGCTGGGATATTCATAGTAGTGTTTTGTGTTGAGCACATCATAAACCTACTGCTGGGATATTCATAGTAGTGTTTTGTGTTGAGCACATCATAAACCTACTGCTGGGATATTCATAGTAGTGTTTTGTGTTGAGCACATCATAAACCAACTGCTGGGATATTCATAGTGTTTTGTGTTGAGCACATCATAAACCTACTGCTGGGATATTCATAGTAGTGTTTTGTGTTGAGCACATCATAAACCTACTGCTGGGAAATTCATAGTAGTGTTTTGTGTTGAGCACATCATAAACCTACTGCTGGGATATTCATAGTAGTGTTTTGTGTTGAGCACATCATAAACCTACTGCTGGGATATTCATAGTAGTGTTTTGTGTTGAGCACATCATAAACCTACTGCTGGGATATTCATAGTAGTGTTTTGTGTTGAGCACATCATAAATCTACTGCTGGGATATTCATAGTGTTTTGTGTTGAGCACATCATAAACCTACTGCTGGGATATTCATAGTAGTGTTTTGTGTTGAGCACATCATAAACCTACTGCTGGGATATTCATAGTGTTTTGTGTTGAGCACATCATAAACCTACTGCTGGGATATTCATAGTAGTGTTTTGTGTTGAGCACATCATAAACCTACTGCTGGGATATTCATAGTAGTGTTTTGTGTTGAGCACATCATAAACCTACTGCTGGGATATTCATAGTAGTGTTTTGTGTTGAGCACATCAGTGTGTTTGGTTGGTAGACAGATCTATTCATATGACGCGTGTCATTTTGATGCAACAAAAAAAAAACATTATAGAAAGCGATAAAACAGTTTTGAATGCAGTGTTTGCTTTTGCTAGAGATTTGTAAAGTTTTGTGTTTAGAGTTTTGGGAAAATGGCCCAATGATTCAGCAAACGTGTGTAAACAATTGTGGAAAACTGTAAATGAAATATTTTCCATTTCAGAGTATAAGTATTGAGATGGCCTGTATTTTAATCTTGTGGATGGCATGCATCTTTGAAAGAATATTGTCTGTGCCATAGCAGGGCCTCTCACCTTCCTCCAGGGTTTCTCCTGTTTTTGTGGTGTTTATCTAAACATTGCTTCCCCTGGCCTATGTTTTGACATGCAGTACAATATGGCTACAGGCCCGGGCCATGGCAATCCACTGCTACAATAGCACACTGACTGAGACAGTAAGTGATACCCCATTGTGGCTCTCTCTGCACCTTGTCTCCATTGTGGCTCTCTGCACCTTATCTCCATTGTGGCTCTCTCTGCACCTTGTCTCCATTGTGGCTCTCTGCACCTTATCTCCATTGTGGCTCTCTCTGCACCTTGTCTCCATTGTGGCTCTCTCTGCACCTTGTCTCCATTGTGGCTCTCTCTGCACCTTGTCTCCATTGTGGCTCTCTCTGCACCTTGTCTCCATTGTGGCTCTCTGCACCTTATCTCCATTGTGGCTCTCTCTGCACCTTGTCTCCATTGTGGCTCTCTCTGCACCTTGTCTCCATTGTGGCTCTCTCTGCACCTTGTCTCCATTGTGGCTCTCTCTGCACCTTGTCTCCATTGTGGCTCTCTCTGCACCTTGTCTCCATTGTGGCTCTCTGCACCTTGTCTCCATTGTGGCTCCCTCTGCACCTTGTCTCCATTGTGGCTCTCTGCACCTTGTCTTCATTGTGGCTCTCTCTGCACCTCGTCTCCATTGTGGCTCTCTCTGCACCTTGTCTCCATTGTGGCTCTCTCTGCACCTTGTCTCCATTGTGGCTCTCTCTGCACCTTGTCTCCATTGTGGCTCTCTGCACCTTGTCTTCATTGTGGCTCTCTCTGCACCTTGTCTCCATTATGGCTCTCCCTGCACCTTGACTCCATTGTGGCTCTCTGCACCTGGTCTCCATTGTGGCTCTCTCTGCACCTTGTCTTCATTGTGGCTCTCTGCACCTTGTCTTCATTGTGGCTCTCTGCACCTTGTCTCCATTGTGGCTCTCTCTGCACCTTGTCTTCATTGTGGCTCTCTCTGCACCTTGTCTTCATTGTGGCTCTCTGCACCTTGTCTCCATTGTGGCTCTCTGCACCTTGTCTCCATTGTGGCTCTCTGCACCTTGTCTCCATTGTGGCTCTCTCTGCACCTTGTCTTCATTGTGGCTCTCTCTGCACCTTGTCTCCATTGTGGCTCTCTCTGCACCTTGTCTTCATTGTGGCTCTCTCTGCACCTCGTCTCCATTGTGGCTCTCTCTGCACCTTGTCTCCATTGTGGCTCTCTCTGCACCTTGTCTCCATTGTGGCTCTCTCTGCACCTTGTCTCCATTGTGGCTCTCTGCACCTTGTCTTCATTGTGGCTCTCTCTGCACCTTGTCTCCATTATGGCTCTCCCTGCACCTTGACTCCATTGTGGCTCTCTGCACCTGGTCTCCATTGTGGCTCTCTCTGCACCTTGTCTTCATTGTGGCTCTCTGCACCTTGTCTTCATTGTGGCTCTCTGCACCTTGTCTCCATTGTGGCTCTCTCTGCACCTTGTCTTCATTGTGGCTCTCTCTGCACCTTGTCTTCATTGTGGCTCTCTGCACCTTGTCTCCATTGTGGCTCTCTGCACCTTGTCTCCATTGTGGCTCTCTGCACCTTGTCTCCATTGTGGCTCTCTCTGCACCTTGTCTTCATTGTGGCTCTCTCTGCACCTTGTCTCCATTGTGGCTCTCTCTGCACCTTGTCTTCATTGTGGCTCTCTCTGCACCTCGTCTCCATTGTGGCTCTCTCTGCACCTTGGCTCCATTGTGGCTCTCTGCACCTTGTCTCCATTGTGGCTCTCTCTGCACCTTGGCTCTGTGGCCAAAGTGTATAAATAGGCTACACCACATCGCTCCCCTCTCCTCCTCTCCTCTTCTGCTTTCCCTCTCCTCCTCTCCTCTTCTGCTTCCCCTCTCCTCCTCCTCTCCTCTTCTGCTTTCCCTCTCCCCCTCTCCTCTTCTGCTTTCCCTCTCCTCCTCCTCTCCTCTTCTGCTTTCCCTCTCCTCCTCTCCCTGGCTTTCTCAAAAACTTTTTGAAGGATAATTCATGATTTCATTAAGATTTAATTCACATCTCTGAATGGCTCTGAATGGCTCTCTCTGCACCTTGTCTCCATTGTGGCTCTCTCTGCACCTTGTCTTCATTGTGGCTCTCTCTGCACCTTGTCTCCATTGTGGCTCTCTCTGCACCTTGTCTCCATTGTGGCTCTCTCTGCACCTTGTCTCCATTGTGGCTCTCTGCACCTTGTCTCCATTGTGGCTCTCTCTGCACCTTATCTCCATTGTGGCTCTCTCTGCACATTGTCTCCATTGTGGCTCTCTCTGCACCTTGTCTCCATTGTGGCTCTCTCTGCACCTTGTCTCCATTGTGGCTCTCTCTGCACCTTGTCTTCATTGTGGCTCTCTCTGCACCTTGTCTCCATTGTGGCTCTCTCTGCACCTTGTCTCCATTGTGGCTCTCTCTGCACCTTGTCTCCATTGTGGCTCTCTGCACCTTGTCTCCATTGTGGCTCTCTCTGCACCTTGTCTTCATTGTGGCTCTCTCTGCACCTTGTCTCCATTGTGGCTCTCTCTGCACCTTGTCTCCATTGTGGCTCTCTCTGCACCTTGTCTCCATTGTGGCTCTCTCCGCACCTCGTCTCCATTGTGGCTCTCTCTGCACCTTGTCTCCATTGTGGCTCTCTCTGCACCTTGTCTCCATTGTGGCTCTCTCTGCACCTTGTCTCCATTGTGGCTCTCTCTGCACCTTGTCTTCATTGTGGCTCTCTCTGCACCTCGTCTCCATTGTGGCTCTCTCTGCACCTTGGCTCCATTGTGGCTCTCTGCACCTTGTCTCCATTGTGGCTCTCTCTGCACCTTGGCTCTGTGGCCAAAGTGTATAAATAGGCTACACCACATCGCTCCCCTCTCCTCCTCTCCTCTTCTGCTTTCCCTCTCCTCCTCTCCTCTTCTGCTTTCCCTCTCCTCCTCCTCTCCTCTTCTGCTTTCCCTCTCCCCCTCTCCTCTTCTGCTTTCCCTCTCCTCCTCCTCTCCTCTTCTGCTTTCCCTCTCCTCCTCTCCTCTTCTGCTTTCCCTCTCCTCCTCCTCTCCTCTTCTGCTTTCCCTCTCCCCCTCTCCTCTTCTGCTTTCCCTCTCCTCCTCCTCTCCTCTTCTGCTTTCCCTCTCCCCCTCTCCTCTTCTGCTTTCCTTCTCCTCTTCTGCTTTCCCTCTCCTCCTCCTCTCCTCTTCTGCTTTCCCTCTCCCCCTCTCCTCTTCTGCTTTCCCTCTCCTCCTCCTCTCCTCTTCTGCTTTCCCTCTCCTCCTCCTCTCCTCTTCTGCTTTCCCTCTCCTCCTCTCCCTGGCTTTCTCAAAAACTTCTTGAAGGATAATTCATGATTTCATTAAAATTTAATTCACATCTCTCACAGGTGAAACTGCTAGAGTGTTCTCCAGTAGTCTTGACACTAGGTCAAGCTCTATACCATACTATACCATACTCTACAGTAATGAGTATGTTACACCAGTGGGGGTAATATTTCATACTAATAATGTAAATGGGATCATCCTGAGGTAGTGATGTGGTGTCATGTCTGACAGCTTTTATGAAGGATGGATCTTATCTGTCCATCACAGGAAGGCAGGTGTCCGTCGTGTAAACGGAGAAGGAGGAGAGGAGACGGGGGGATGGGACAGAGAATAGGAGCAACAGGTGGAAGAAGAGAGGGATGGAGGAGGATGAGAGAGGCGGAGTGGGAGGAGGGAGAGAGGCGGAGTGTGAGGAGGGAGAGAGGCGGAGTGGGAGGAGGGAGAGAGGCGGAGTGGGAGGAGGGAGAGAGGCGGAGTGGGAGGAGGGAGAGAGATGGAGTGGGAGGAGGGAGAGAGGCGGAGTGGGAGGAGGGAGAGAGATGGAGTGGGAGGAGGGAGAGAGGTGAAGTGGGAGGAGGGAGAGAAGTGAAGTGGGAGGAGGGAGAGAAGTATTTAAGAGGCTGTCCATCTCCCCCTCCTCACCGTTCTTCGTTACTCTCCCTCTACGTGTCCAACAGCAGGCCAGCACTCCTCCTTTGCTCAGGTAAGGAAGAAAGGTTGACTCAGGAATTAATGCCGTTTTCAGCAACAGGCAAAACAATTCAGCCCTTTTGCTCTTCAGGAGGTAGTTCTGTCTAGCACGGTAAAATGTGTAGCAGATGAAATATATTTCAGCTGTTTGTGATCTAGAGACAATGATACAAAGTTTGTGTTGCTGTAACCCTAAACAACGTCAATATAACTCTTACAGAAAGGGGAAAGCACACAGCCTGTACTGTAGACTTCACTACTCTGTGTTTGGGGATTTCATGTCTATTCCCTGGTCTATACCGGTGTGATGTTAGCCTGTATAGAGTTTATGACCTGTTGTGTTTCCTCTGTCCTGACCTCTCTCTTCTTTTTCTTCTTTATTTTCTGTTTATGTTAATATCTTGCTCAAAGGAGGCAAATCTATATTTTTCCTAAACAAGAATGACCTCAGATTTCTGTTGGGATAAAGTGAATTTGATACAGTGTAAATGTAATTGTAGGGAAAGAAGTAGAGTGGTCAGGGAAGAGGGGTGGGAGAGGTGGAGGGGTGGTGGAGGTAAGATGGAGAGGTGGAGGGGTGGTGGAGGTAAGATGGAGAGGTGGAGGGGTGGTGGAGGTAAGATGGAGAGGTGGGGAAGGGATGGGGAGCAAAGGGAAGGTGGAGGGGTGGGATGGGATCAACAGATAGATGGAAGGTGGAGGGGTGGGATGGGATTAACAGATAGATGGAAGGGAAGGTGGAGGGGTGGGATGGAGAGGTAGAGGGGTGGGATGGAGAGATGAGGGGTGGGATAAAGAGATGGATGGGTGGGATGGAGAGATGGATGGAGAGATGAGGGGTGGGATAAAGAGATGGAAGGGTGGGATGGAGAGATGGATGGGTGGGATGGAGAGATGGATGGGTGGGATGGAGAGATGAGGGGTGGGATAAAGAGATGGATGGGTGGGATGGAGAGATGGATGGGTGGGATGGAGAGATGGATGGGTGGGATGGAGAGATGGATGGGTGGGATGGAGAGATGAGGGGTGGGATAAAGAGATGGAAGGGTGGGGTAAAGAGATGGATGGGTGGGATGGAGAGATGAGGGGTGGGATGGAGAGATGGGGGGTGGGATGGAGAGATGGGGGTGGGATAAAGAGATGGAAGGGTGGGGTAAAGAGATGGATGGGTGGGATGGAGAGGTGGATGGGTGGGATAAAGAGATGGATGGGTGGGATGGAGAGATGGGGGGTGGGATGGAGAGATGGGGGTGGGATAAAGAGATGGAAGGGTGGGGTAAAGAGATGGAAGGGTGGGATGGAGAGGTGGATGGGTGGGATGGAGAGATGGATGGGTGGGACGGAGAGATGAGGGGTGGGATAAAGAGATGGATGGGTGGGATGGAGAGATGAGGGGTGGGATAAAGAGATGGATGGGTGGGATGGAGAGATGGGGGTGGGATAAAGAGATGGAAGGGTGGGATGGAGAGATGGATGGGTGGGATGGAGAGATGAGGGGTGGGATAAAGAGATGGAGGGGTGGGATGGAGGCAGGGTGGTGGGATACATACACCTGTCTTCTCTGTTACCAACCATCCAGTCCAGCTCAGGTAGAGAGCAGCTCAGGTTCCTATGGTCCCAGTTCCTCCTGTACTGGGTTGGACAGGACAGGACAGGGCTATAGGGTTAGAGACAGAGTTAGAGCTGGGTGTGTTTCTACCTGGTGTGAGTTTCACTCTTATCAGAAGGCTGGGGTTCACATATCCTGCTCACTATTACCTATCTCCTTTCCATCACAGTGTCTCAATGTGGCTCCCCACAGATCCAGGATCAACTTATCCTTAAGTGGGGAAACTAACCATCAATCATCATCATACTCCATGGCTAACTGTCTGGGGCTTTAGTAATGTAGAAGGGCTCTTGGGGTTTGTAGTTCTTCAGATGTTGGGTAGGATGACTTTATACTTGTGACTAATTCAGGAACTAGACAGGGTTGAGGAAGAAGCAGCTCTCTCTCTCTCTGTCTATTCATCCATCCCTCTCTCTCTCGTCCTATCTGTCCTGCCGTGCTCAGCAGACATGGTTATTGCTAACTCAGTTGATACTGTGTCTCTGTAACAGTGGAGGCTGCTGAGGGGAGGATGGATCATAATAATGTCCGGAATGGAATGATATCAAACACGTTTTTGGGGGGGTGTTTCATGTGTTTGATATCACTCCATTCCAGCCATTATTATGAGATGTCCTCCTCTCACCAGCCTCCACTGCTCTCTACAGTGTGCTTGACTGATCCATCTGATCCTGGCTCAGCTTCCATGAGAAAATACACACACTGCACAGGCTACATCACTTGATGTCCTACTACAATGTGAAACACCTACTCATGATCCTAACCTTGTCTATTGTCTCTCTACCTCTGTAGTATGTCTAACAATGTTATTAATCATGATCCTAACCATGTCTATTGTCTCTCTACCTCTGTAGTGTCTAACAATGTTATTAATCATGATCCTAACCATGTCTATTGTCTCTCTACCTCTGTAGTGTCTAACAATGTTATTAATCATGATCCTAACCATGTCTATTGTCTCTCTACCTCTGTAGTGTGTCTAACAATGTTATTAATCATGATCCTAACCATGTCTATTGTCTCTCTACCGCTGTAGTATGTCTAACCCTACCAACACAGAGAATGTGTCCACCTTGGAGACCGCCATGCAGCTGATGATCCAGACCTTCCATAAGTATTCTGGAGACGAGGGCGACAAATACACCCTGAGCAGAGCAGAGCTCAAAGTGATGCTCTCTGCAGAGCTGGGCAACTACCTGGGGGTAAGGAGATTCACACACACACAGACACACACGCACAGACACACAGCGTAAAAGTCTTCCTCTCTCCCTCACCCAGAATGCCCAGGACAAGGAAGCAGTGGACAAGGTGATGGGGGACCTGGATGCCAACAATGATGGAGAGGTGGACTTCACTGAGTTTGTTATTCTGGTGGGGGCGCTCACCGTCGCCTGCAACGACTTCTTCCTGGAGTACAACGACAAGGGGGAGAAGAAGTGAACACAACACACACATGTACACAACACACACATGTACACAACACACACATGTACACTCACACATATCTATGCTCTCTCTCTCACACTCACTCACTGAGGAGAGGACGATCAAATCAAATCAAATGTATTTATAAATCCCTTCTTACATCAGCTGATATCTCAAAGTGCTGTACAGAAACCCAGCCTAAAACCCCAAACAGCAAGCAATGCAGGTGTAGAAGCACGGTCATTATGAGACATCTCCACTCAAATCCTGGCTAGGCTTAATGTCTACTGTTTAATAACAGAGACCTACACACACCATACATACCACACACATGCACACACACACTCAGATGTTCATAGATGCATCGTGGCACATTGGGCAGTGTGTTTTGTGTTTAGTGTTTGTGCCGTCTCGATCCAAACCAAACCCAAAACACAGAAGTTTATTCCAGAGTGAAAATGTGGAGAGTTTAAGTCATCATTAATAACGGTCATTGTTGAATATGTGAATATAATTTCTCTGTCTTTTCATTCGTTTTGTAAACCCCCTGTTCATTTTTCGTTCATTGTTAAACTGTTCCTCCTCGATAGAATAAACATGACATTTAACCAAAGCTTGTCGTGGAGTATTGTTGTGGTTTCTGGATACGTTGTGTGTATGTTTGGGATATTCCTCATTTTACCCAGTCTCTCTGATGGATGAGAGGAGTAGTAACACAGTCTGGCCACCAGATGGGAGCAGAGTGAGAGACACTCCAGGGATGGACTTTTGTGTCTGTGCTGCACTTCCATTAACTTAATCAAATCACATTTTATTGGTCACATACACGTGTTTAGCAGATGTTATTGCGGGTGTAGCGAAATGCTTGTGTTTGTAGCGCCAACAGTTCAGTAGTATCTAACAAGTATTTCACAACATATACACACACATCTAAGTAAAGGAATGGAATTAAGAATATATAAATATATGATGAGCAATGTCAGAGCGGCATAGACTAAGATACAGTAGAATAGGATACAGTATATACATACGAGATGAATAATGAAAAATGTGTAAACATTATTAAAGTGACTGGTGTTCCATTATTAAAGCCTCTAATGTGCTAGTGATGTCTATTTAACAGCATTTAACAGTCTGATGGCCTTGAGATAGAAGCTGTTTTTCAGTCTCTCGGTCCCAGCCTTGATGACCTTTTTGGCCTTCCTGTGACATTGGGTGCTCTAGGTGTCTTGGAGGGCAGATAGTTTGCGTCGGGCAGACCGCACCACCCTCTGGAGAGCCCTGCGGTCGCGGGCGGTGCAGTTGCCGTACCAGGTGATGATACAGCCGACAGGATGCTCTCAATTGTGCATCTGTAAAAGTTTGTGAGGGTTTTCGGTGCCAATCCAAATTTATTTAGCCTCCTGAGGTTGAAGAGTAACTGTTGCGCCTTTTTCACACCAGTGTCTGTTTAGGTGGACCATTTCAGTTTGTCAGTGATGTGTACGCCGAAAAACTTGAAGCCTTAACCTTCTCCACTGCGGTCCCGTCGAGGTCATTCTGAAGGATATTACCTGAATAGCCTAATATTTTACATTACCACTGATACCAACAGTACCTGGATGGCCTGACAGTGACAGATCAGTTTCATCCATACCTTATGAAGATCTGTGAAGCTTCACAATGAGCTCTATAATCTGTCCAACAACAGATCTCAGAACTGTGTTCCACGCTGACCCATCTTAGAATGTCTTCTCATTTTTAAGATGTTCTTCCTAAAGTTGAATCCAAAGCCAACATTACTGAATATTAAACCTTTAGAATTAGCAGAACAGACTAAATCCCTCAGGAAACAGATATTCAGGATGGTGGTAGTCTATACCAAATATGGAATATTTCCATTGTCGATGAACACTGATGTGGTACAGAATTGTAATGTGATAGGAATGCATTAATCAAACATTCCAAATGGTACTACAACACATATGCAAACACACAATCCTGTAAATGTGCACATACAACAGTTGGTTGGCAGTAGGAAGAACTTGAAATTACCTTGAAACAGGCCTGTTAGTACAGTAATAGTTTATTTTACTGTAATGCTACAGCACTTTGAATCAGGTTACTGGCCATAATGTTTGTTTTACTGTAAACCTACGGCTCTTTGAATCAGGTTACTGGCCATAATGTTTGTTTTACTGTAAAGCTATGGCTCTTTGAATCAGGTTACTGGCCATAATGTTTGTTTTACTGTAAAGCTATGGCTCTTTGAATCAGGTTACTGGCCACAGTGTTTGTTTTGCTGTAAAGCTACAGCTCTTTGAATCAGGTTACTGGCCACAGTGTTTGTTTTACTGTAAAGCTATGGCTCTTTGAATCAGGTTACTGGCCACAGAGTTTGTTTTGCTGTAAAGCTACAGCTCTTTGAATCAGGTTACTGGCCACAGAGTTTGTTTTACTGTAAAGCTACAGCTCTTTGAATCAGGATACTGGCCACTGTGTTTGTTTTATTGTAAAGCTACAGCTCTTTGAATCAGGTTACTGGCCACAGAGTTTGTTTTGCTGTAAAGCTACAGCTCTTTGAATCAGGTTACTGGCCACAGAGTTTGTTTTACTGTAAAGCTACGGCTCTTTGAATCAGGTTACTGGCCACAGTGTTTGTTTTACTGTAAAGCTACAGCTCTTTGAATCAGGTTACTGGCCATAATGTTTGTTTTACTGTAAACCTACGGCTCTTTGAATCAGGTTACTGGCCATAATGTTTGTTTTACTGTAAAGCTACGGCTCTTTGAATCAGGTTACTGGCCACAGAGTTTGTTTTGCTGTAAAGCTACAGCACTTTGAATCAGGTTACTGGCCATAATGCTTGTTTTACTGTAAACCTACGGCTCTT
>NW_024059215.1:0-17500 GCF_016432855.1 Salvelinus namaycush | reverse complement strand
CTTCAGTGTGTAGGTGTGCTGGTCATTACCCATTACCCAATCAACTTCTATACTACAGATGTCCAGGGAGAGAGAGAACGAGGGGGGATGGAGGTAAGAGGTGAGACAGCGCGGGAAGTAAGCTCTCTTGCACATTGCGTCGCACAGATATGATAATGCTGTGGGCAATGAGTACACACACACACCCATCAGACATTAAGTAAATGAACCTGGCCCATTACTGTAATAACTATAGGTGGCGTGTGTTCTGACAATAATAATAATACAGCATTACACACCGTTACACACTGGGGAGAGTCAGCTACAGAGCACAACACAATCTGAGAGAGGCAGGACAGGGGGCGGAAGGGAGAGGAGAGAGGGGGAAGGAGGAGAGGACAGGTGGGGGAAGGAGGGAGGACAGGTGGGGGGAGGAGGAGAGGAGAGAGGGGGAAGGAGGAGAGGACAGGTGGGGGAAGGAGGGAGGACAGGTGGGGGGAGGAGGAGAGGAGAGAGGGGGAAGGAGGAGAGGAGAGAGGGGGAAGGAGTAGAGGACAGGTGGGGGGAGGAGGAGAGGAGAGAGGGAGAAGGAGGAGAGGAGAAAGGGGGAAGGAGGAGAGAGTGGGAAGGAGGGGAGGACAGCAGGGGGAAGGAGGAGAGGACAGGAGGGGGAAGGAGGGAGGACAGGTGGGGGAAGGAGGAGAGGAGAGAGGGAGAAGGAGGAGAGGAGAGAGGGGGAAGGAGGAGAGAGTGGGGAGGAGGGGAGGACAGGAGGGGGAAGGAGGAGAGGACAGGAGGGGGAAGGAGGAGAGGAGAGAGGGAGAAGGAGGAGAGGAGAGAGGGGGAAAGAGGGAGGACAGGTGGGGAAGGAGGAGAGGACAGGAGGGGGAAGGAGTGAGGACAGGTGGGGGAAAGAGGAGAGGAGAGAGGGAGAGGAGAGAGGGAGAAGGAGGAGAGGAGAGAGGGGAAAGAAGGGAAGGACAGGAGGGGAGGACAGGAGGGGGAAGGAGGAGAGGAGAGGGGGAAGGACAGGAGGGGGAAGGAGAAGAGGACATGAGGGTGAATGAGGAGAGGGGAGAGGGAGAAGGAGAAGGAGGGGAGGACAGGAGGAGGAGGAGAGAGGGAGGAAAGGAAGAGAGGACAGAGAGTGAGACACTGTCTTACTCTGATAATGAGAATCACAGTGTTGACAGAAATGAACATTTGTGCAAACATTCATAACACACAATAGCTTATGTTTCATGAGAAAACATCCTTATTCCAACAATACATATCATCTGTCAGTTCTATATTCGACCACCCAATTTTGTGCAATCATGGCTCAACTGTAAAAGGAGGGAATTTACTCCATCTTGGCTCAACCCAATCTCAGTTTCCTAGGAACTTACTGAATCTAGACTCATCCCCTTGCAACTGCACCCGATGGCACAAGCTGCTATTATCCCAATAGAGCTGTATACGCAGACATTCTACACCTTTATCATTCTCTCAGGCTGAATCCCAAATCACCCCCTTCGCCTGGCCCCTCGGCACTCCACTTGCGCGTTCACACGCGCCTCCGCCATTTGCACAAGTGTACTAAAGCTGAGGGAGTGAAAATGATGGGGGCATAGGGGCTAATTAGATACGCCTATAGCCACTTCGAACTAGCCAGCACGGATGCAGGCTTCAGAGCGAAGTACTATCCCGACACTCACTGCTATATGTTTGAAGTTAGCACAATTGAATTGTAAAAAATGGAGAGGCGTGTCTAATTATATACCATGTGCATGTGTTTATGTCTGATTCAGAGACTGGTCCCGAAGTTGATGGGTTTATTGATCCCATCGCCACTCTCTGGAAGTCACCCTCGGAGCTTCAACATGTGACAACGGAGGGAGTTGGTAGGGGCGAGGGGGCGGTTTGGGATTCACCATAACTACTTCATCTCATTCCATCTAACTCTCTGTCAATATCCCTCTTTCATCTCTCTCCTTCACGATATGTCTCTTCTACACATATAGTGTTAGCGTACACGTCACAGGCTGTGTAGTACAGGTAATATCACATTCTTGTTTAAAAGCCTAGAGAATCATACAACAAACCACTGCACCCTACCTTTCTATCAGGAACAGACACAAAGAAATTGCAATAATATTCAAAGCTATACTGTGGTACACTGCTATGTTATGGTAAAATATACTGTACTGTACTATCAGTTGGCTTAACAGAAGTGGCTTGGAAAAACAATTATGAACCTTGACAACCCCCCACTTGCCTTTACATTTTTCTGATTGGTTGACACAGTTTCCAATCAAGGTTCTGTTACTGAAGCATTAAGTTCTGTACCAGTTGAAGGTGCGACGATATACTCTCAGTAAGCTTGCACAGTCAGCTTGGAATGAAGAGCATTGATTGGCTGGCGTAGCGTTCTACAGGATGTCAAACAATTTAGAGATTGTTAGGGATAACTCCACCTTCCTCTGGGAAAAAGGGAAGAGTTGTCCATCCATTTATCCCTCCTCTGGAAACAGTTCAGTAGAAAGGCTATAAAGGTTAACAGGTGTGGCTTCTGTCCAATTTAGTTCCACAGACTTAATAAAACCCACTTCCCCTGCTGGGCAGGTCCCTCCCTCCTGCCCCTGTCCTGCTGTGCTGATTGGGTCGGGGCGGTGTCCATCGATGCTGCTGGGCACCTGGTTGGTCAGCCATTGGTGTTGGTGATGGTCTTGGCAGTGTAGTTCTGGAACAGTGGCTGGAGGAACATCCCGACCGTTCCGGACACACACACAATTATAAAGATCCACAGGAAGAGACGGTCGATCACCATGGCAACATACTTCCAGTCCTCGCTCACCTGAAGAGGGTGTAGGCAGAGGTTTACATAAGTACAGTGCTTACAGAAAGTATTCACACCCTTTGACTTTTTCCACTTGTTGTTGTGTTACAAGATAGGATTAAAATTGATTTAATTGTCAAAGTGGAAGAACAATTCTAACATTTGTAAAAAATCTATGAAAAATAAAACCCTAATATACAGTATCTTGTTTACATACGTATTGTAACGACCCTGGGTTTATGAGCGCGGATATCAACTCTGCCGCTCGACCATGCTTTTGGGGCACAGTCGATAGCGCGCTGGACTTCGGGCTAGAAGGTTGAGGGTTCGACACCTGCTCCCTGCTGTTTCATTACAGTATTTATCCCCCTGAGTCAATACAGTACATGTTATAATCACCTTTGGCAGCGATTACAGCTGTGAGTCTTTCTGTGTAAGTCTCTAAGAGCTTTGCACACTTGGATTGTACAATATTTGGCCATTATTCTTTTAGAAATTCTTCAAACTCTGTCAAGTTGGTTGTTGGTCATTTCCAAGTCTTGCCATAGATTTTTTGACCTTGGGTTTTAGGTTATTGTCCTGCTGAAAGGTGAATTTGTCTCCCAGTGTCTGTTGGAAAGCAGACTGAACCAGGTTTACCTGCTTAGCTCTATTGCCGATGACAAGCATACCCATAACATGATGCAGCCATCACCATGCTTGAAAATATGAAGAGTGGTACTCATTGATGTGTTATGTCAGATTAGCCCCAAACACAACGCTTTGTATTCAGGACAAAAAAAGTATTACTTTAGTGCCTTATTGCAAACAGGATGCATGTTTTGGAATATGTGTATTCTGTACAGGCTACCTTCTTTTCACTCTGTTATCTAGGTTAGTATTGTGGAGAAACTAAAATGTTTTTTATCCATTGTCAGTTTTCTCCTATCACAGCCATTAAACCCTCTAACTGTTTTAAACCATTGGCTTTATGGTAAAATCCCTGAGAGGTGTCCTTCCTCTCTGGCAACTGAGTTAGGAAGGATGCCTGTATCTTTGTAGTGACTGGGTGTATTGATACACCATCCAAAGTGTAATTAATAACTTCACCATGCTCAAAGGGATATTAGTTTTACCCATCTACCCTTCTTTGTGAGGTATTTGGAAACCTCCCTGGTGTTTGTGGTTGAATCTGTTTTAAATTCACTGCTCGACTGACGGAACTTACAGATGATTGTATGTGTGGGGTACAGAGATGAGGTAGTCATTCAAAAATCAATATTATTGCACACAGAGTGAGTCCATGCAACTTATTATGTGACTTGTTAAGCAAATGTTTACTCCTGAACTTGTTTAGACTTGCCATAACAAAGATGTTGAATACTTATTGACTCAAGACATTTCAGCTTTTCATTTTTAATGAATTAGTAAAACATAATTCCACTTTGACATTATGGGGTAGTGTGTGTAAGCCAGTGACAACACAACATCTACATTCAATCCATTGGACATTTCGGCTGCAACACAACAAAATGTGGAAAAAGTCGAGGGGTGAATACTTTCTGAAGGCACTGTAGATGAAGGATACACAGCTCTCTTTTCTCCTCTTTCTCTATCACTTGTCTCTCTCACTTTCTCGCTCCTTCCCTCCCCCTCACCTATTAAAGGGGGGCGAGAGGAGGGGTTGAAAGGTTCATGTGAGTAGAGACTGGATTCCACCACAGAGCTCTAATGAGGTCTGACACTGAAAGGGGGGGAGGAGGAGAAGAGAGGTGAGGGGAGAGAAAAAGAGACACCGGATGTAGAGGAATAAGGGATGGGTGAGTACTGCAGGGAAGGAGAGGGGGGAGGAGAGAGGGGAGGTGGAGAGAGAATCAGACCGGGTATAGGGGAATAAGGGATGGATGAGTACTGCAGGGAAGGAGAGGGGGGAGGAGAAGAGAGGAGGTGGAGAGAGAAAGAGACCGGGTGTAGGGGAATAAGGGATGGATGAGTACTGCAGGGAAGCGGAGGGAGGAGGAGAGAGAGGGGAGGTGGTGATGATGACTTGAAGAGGACAGGAGGGAGGACCTGAAGTGAAAGAAGGATCAGGTGGGTCTTAAAAGTGGTCGGCATGGAGACGGACGGTAACCATGGAGATGATGAGTGGCGCTGATGGACAGAATTACAAGGACTGTTAATTCACTATGTCAGGGTCTCTCATTCCAGGAGAATGTTCTTTCCTCCCTCTCCATGCCTTCAGGCATCCCTGCCCACTGAAGGAACCCCCCCCCCCTCTGTCGTTCATCCTCCTCTCTTTCTACTCCTACGTAGGGAGAGAGCCCTGTTTTATTCACTCACAATGCTGATGTCATACAGTAGCTAAGATTAAAACTGTGTTGAATATTCAGAGCAGAACAAGTGTAGCCCATGAATTCATTACCATTCACCCATAGTTATTCTCCCTAGAATGTAGCAGTAGGTGGTAGCTATTCATAGGTTGCACCCCCGTCACTCGGTCGCGTCATGCCATTGTTATGAACGTTCTCAAGCCGCCCTGCACCATAGTGGTGCCCAAAAGTCGTGATAAGCCCAGTCCTTCTGAACAGAGGCTATTGACTGTTTAGTCTAAATTACACTATAGTGGACTGGAAATATGATTATATTGCTAAAGTGGGCAAATATTTAGTAGGACACAACTTTGACATCATTATCATGTCATCAAATGTACTTCAAACAGACGGCAAGGAAGTCATTAGCTAGGAAAGTCATTAGCTAGCAAAGTCATTGGCTAGCAATGCTAACGTTAGCTAGTTAAAATCCGGTGGCCTCCCCTCAATCTTCACTAGCTAGCTAACGTTATACTGCATCTAAAGTCAATCTGGCAACATCAAAATGATAACGAAAGGTTTTCCTAATAATTATTTGCCTCCTTTTGAATGTCATTGTATTTCCAAGCCACTGTAATGCACTTTGAATGAAATCTTCATCAGCACTTATTGACTGATTGAGTAGAGTGCTAGGCATCAGTCCTAAAACGAATGTTCAAAACAGTACCGTCTCGAAACAGGCCAATCTGCTGTGAATAAGTGTAGATATATGGCCTTCTAGACCGAGTGTAAGTAACATTCTATGATGTGTATGGCAGAACAGGGTCAAGACATCAGATATATAATGTGATATATAGTTGCAGTGAATGGTGAATAAATGGTGTATTTCTACGTTACTCACGCTCTGGTCGTCGTCTTCAGTCTTCATGTGGTTGGCGATGAAGCGGACCCCGTCGACAGCCTCCTCCAACCCAGGGCAGGCTTGTCCTAGCACGGCCTGGGTCAGGGCTGGGCCCCCTCCTACCTGTTTCCCCCTAGGCCGGTTCCCCTGCCCCCCCTCCCTGCCTTCCCTCAGCCCGTTCAGCCCCTCCATCGACCCCCCTCCTCCCCCTCCTCCCCCCGTGCCCCCTCCCAGCTCCCCTACAAACTGTTTCACCGACGCCTGGTTCACGTAACACGTACAGGGGTCGTTGTTATCCGTGCCACCCCCTCCGCCCCCCAGCCCTAGGCCCACCATCAGCCCCCCGGCGGAGCCCCCATCCCTGCCCCCCTCCCTCTGCTCCTGGCCCCTCCGTCGCTGGCGCAGCTTCTGACGCTCGCAGCTGTTCCGGGGCTGGCGCATGAAGAGCAGCGCAGGCAATTTGTTGAGGAAAACCAGCTTGACCCAGGGAGGCATGGTGTGTGTGGTGGGTGAGCGGTGGTGCACGTTGAGAACACACACACTGGTGACAATAGAGAAGGTCACCAGGACCATGGTGAACATCAGGTACTTCCCGACCAGAGGAACGTCCAGGGAGGTGGGGGGGACGATCTTAGAGATCAGCAGGAGGAACACAGTGAGGGCCAGCAGGACAGAGATACACAGGGTCATCTTCTCTCCACAGTCAGAGGGCAGATAGAACACTAAGATAGCCAGAGAGGTGATGAGGACACAGGGGATGATGAGGTTGATGGTGTAGAACAGAGGTTTCCTGCGGATGATGAAGTCATAGGTGATGTCTACGTAGGTGGGGTCGGCAGGGTTCTCGTTGCGGCGCCCCGGCAGGGCGATGATGTCCCACTCTCCGCTGGGTGTGAAGTCGTCCATGCTGGCCACGTCGGACCTCAGGATCAGGTCGATCTCTGTGCGGTCGTAGGTCCAGGAGCGGAACCTCATGGTGCAGTTCTGCTGGTCGAAGGGGAAGTGTTTGACCTCGATCTTACAGGCTGACTTGTAGATGGCTGGAGGCAGCCAGAAGATACTGCCGTCATGGGAGACCACCGCGTTGGAGTAGAAGGAGACCTCGTACATTCCGTCAGCACTAAGGAAGCAGGGATGGAAAGAGAGAGAACGTTAGACTATTGGAAGGATTTTAGATATTAAAATACAGTATATAAAATGCATGCCCTTTTAAATCTATCACATCTTTGAAAACAAATTAGTAATACATACAGATTAAAATGAGCAGAAAAGAGCGAGACACAGTTTCTCCTATAAATGGGGGTAAATGTAACTTCAGCTCTATGTGTGTCTCATTAGATTTCCTCCAGTCTCACTACAGATCCTTTATCACACAACCTCAGCCACATCTCACACAGACAGGACTGGGTGACAGGAGCAGGACAGGTAAGACTCTACTGTTACAGACAGCCAGGTTAGATGACAACAGAAGATATCTCTCACACACACACACACACACACACATTCTGACTACAGAAAGATGGAGGTCAGACAGATGAGGGTGTGATGCGTATCAGGACTGCAAAGTAACACACGACTCCTTATATAAACATGCTGGTCACTGCTCAGGTGAACATCATCCTTCCTTAACCTGGACACAGCTAGGACAACTCAAGAGAACTCAGGTAGAGAACAGGTCAAATCCCTCAGGTAGAGAACAGGTCAAATCCCTCAGGTAGAGAACGGGTCAAACCCCTCAGGTAGAGTACGGGTCAAATCCCTCAGGTAGAGAACGGGTCAAATCCCTCAGGTAGAGAACGGGTCAAATCCCTCAGGTAGAGAACGGGTCAAATCCCTCAGGTAGAGAACGGGTCAAACCCCTCAGGTAGAGAACGGGTCAAATCCCTCAGGTAGAGAACGGGTCAAATCCCTCAGGTAAGAGAACGGGTCAAATGCCTCAGGCAGGGAAGCGGTCAAACCCCTCAGGTAGAGAACGGGTCAAATCCCTCAGGTAGGGAACAGGTCAAATACCTCAGGTAGGGAACGGGTCAAATACCTCAGGTAGGGAACAGGTCAAATACCTCAGGTAGGGAACAGGTCAAATACCTCAGGTAGGGAACGGGTCAAATGCCTCAGGTAGGGAACGGGTCAAATCCCTCAGGTAGGGAACAGGTCAAATACCTCAGGTAGGGAACGGGTCAAGTGCCTCAGGTAGGGAAGGGGTCAAATGCCTCAGGTAGGGAACAGGTCAAATACCTCAGGTAGGGAACAGGTCAAATACCTCAGGTAGGGAACGGGTCAAATGCCTCAGGTAGGGAACGGGTCAAATCCCTCAGGTAGGGAACAGGTCAAATACCTCAGGTAGGGAACGGGTCAAGTGCCTCAGGTAGGGAAGGGGTCAAATACCTCAGGTAGGGAACGGGTCAAATCCCTGAGGTAGGGAACGGGTCAAATCCCTCAGGTAGGGAACGGGTCAAATCCCTCAGGTAGGGAACAGGTCAAATACCTCAGGTAGGGAACGGGTCAAATGCCTCAGGTAGGGAAGGGGTCAAATGCCTCAGGTAGGGAACGGGTCAAATCCCTCAGGTAGGGGACGGGTCAAATGCCTCAGGCAGGGAAGGGGTCAAATGCCTCAGGTAGGGAAGGGGTCAAATGCCTCCGGTCGGGAAGGGGTCAAAGAACTGAGGTAGGGAAGGGGTCAAATGCCTCAGGTAGGGAACAGGTCAAATACCTCAGGTAGGGAACAGGTCAAATACCTCAGGTAGGGAACAGGTCAAATAACTCAGGTAGGGAACAGGTCAAATACCTCAGGTAGGGAACAGGTCAAATACCTCAGGTAGGGAACAGGTCAAATAACTCAGGTAGAGAACAGGTCAAATAACTCAGGTAGAGAACAGGTCAAAGAACTCAGGTAGAGAACAGGTCAAATAACTCAGGTAGAGAACAACGAAGGAGAGCAATGGAAGAAGGTCAAGATATTGATTACCCTTCGTAAGAAATTAAATCAATGGAACCCATTAGTTTGTGACTAATGTGTTGTTAGTGGTTATGGGGGTGGGGGCTGGGTAAGTAGATCTGTTTAGCCCCTGCCGGTTGGTTAATCAGTGTAAAACGGCATTAGGGAAAGAGGAGATCGAGGCCAGACAGTTCACTTTCACTGATAAGATTAAGCTTACACAGGGTTAAGACACTCCGATAAGATAAGTTACACCGGGCTAAGAGACTACGATAAGATAGGGACTAGAAGACTGGAGTTGAGAAACAATGCTGTACTGTGTGTGTGTGTGTGTGTGTGTGTGTGTGTGTGTGTGTGTGTGTGTGTGTGTGTGTGTGTGTGTGTGTGTGTGTGTGTGTGTGTGTGTGTGTGTGTGTGTGTGTGTTTGTGGAAGTTGGATGCTCTTCTGACTCCTACGTAGAGCAGACAGTTGCTGAAGCACTAGCCCAGAGTATCATGCCTCAACAGCCTTGATTATCACAGCAAACTTGTGGCGCTGATATTTGGGAGTCTCGGCCATGTACTTAGGCTGACAGTATGTGGCCTTCAGATTGCCGGCCTGCAGAGGACAAAGGCAAAGCTGCTACCAAGGTACTGCTCTGTGTCAGCGGTCATGGACAGCTTAGCTGTTTGGAGAAGAAGGTGCTTTCTGTATCTATAAGTGCCCAGATATCCATGTCTTTAAAATGTTTGGATCCTTCTCCACTGTAATGTGATTTGTGGATTCAAATAGTATGACATTGTGCGTGTGTAACTCACTTGTTATACAGCACAACGTCAGGCAGCCAGATGTGTGTGTGTGTGTGTAACTCACTTGTTATACAGCACAACGTCGGGCAGCCAGATGTGTTTGGAAGGCAGTCTGACCTTCTCCATGCCATCAAACTCCTCAGGGACCCACGTCAGACGGTAGTCCTGCCATTCCTGGACACCAATCACAGACCAGAGAACAGAGTTAGTGACCAATCACTCAGCTGAGAAGATTGTTACTAACCAATCATACAGCAGAGAGGAGAGTTAGTGACCAATCACACATCTGAGAAGATTGTTAGTAACCAATCACAGAGCAGAGAGGAGAGTCAGTGACCAATCACACAGCTGAGAAGATTGTTAGTTACCAATCGCAGAGGAAAGTTGGTGACCAATCAAAGGTCATAGAAGAGTGTGAGACCCACAAACAGTTGCTGTGAGCTTCACTTTTAAAATAACACTCAGTGAAATGCATCTTTACTTTCCATAATGATCTTTATGTAAATATTTTCCTATAGAGACCTTTACTGTCCTGTCCAGGAACAGTGTGATAACTCAGCTCCATTAATTAGAGATGTAAGACAGAAGGACTAATGTCTACCATGACCCTATAGTAAGTCAGTTAAAAACACTCACTCAAACACACATCTAATCATCCTGACTGAAATGGCCGCCTGCCAAGGAGGAATCCAGATAGTGTGTGTGACAGTGAATGCGTGTGTGTGTGTGTGTGTGTGTGTGTGTGTGTGTGTGTGTGTGTGTGTGTGTGTGTGTGTGTGTGTGTGTGTGTGTGTGTGTGTGTGTGTGTGTGTGTATGTGTGTGTGTGTGTGTGTGTGTGTGTGTGTGTGTGTGTGTGTGTGTGTGTGTGTGTGTGTGTGTGTGTGTGTGTGTGTGTGTGTGTGTGTGTGTGTGTGTGTCTGTGTGTCTATGCATGTGTGTGTGCGAGTTTGCCTCCCAGGCACACATGATTGAAGGTGCGTGGGTCAGTCACTGACACGCTCTTAGTGACATGCTCATGCTCTTAGTGACCTTGATGGTGGTAGCCCTGTAACTGTGATGTATTATGAGCCATAATGGTCCAGATAGCAGTGGCTCTATGGCTGTTAGGGCAGTAGAAGAACCTTAATAACCATTTACAATGGGGGCTCTGTAACTGTTATTGCTACAGTATATGCCATGTAGAGCCATAATGGCCATGATGCCAGATGCTATATGACTTGAAAATGGTGGCTCTGTGAAACAGTGACGTGTTGTGGTATTATCAGAGCCAGAATGGTGGTGAAAGTGATAGCAGTGACTCTCTTGGCTCAAGACTGGTGTCCTTGGCATCTCCTCTTGGCTATGACCAAGGGCCTCATAAAACACATATGCTCATTCTCTGTTCAATTACAGACCATCAATCACCTTCACACATGCACATGCGTACACACACACAGACACACACACAGACACACACACAGACACACACACAGACACACACATGCGTACACACACACAGACACACACACAGACACACAGACACACACACAGACACACACACAGACACACACACAGACACACACACACAGACACACACACAGACACACACAAACAGGTTTCCAACTGGCTTGTTCATAACTGATTTATACACATTAGTGCATTTACAGCTGTGCGTGTGCATGTGTGTGTGAACCTGTCCAGTGGGTAGTATGTTATGTTGCTGGCCCCAGCTGCAGACACACAGAGAACCAGCCGTGTAGGAGAGGGTCAGAGCTCAGGAGCATGCCAGGATTAGTCCCTCACAACAACAATACAGAACTGTGTCTCTCTCTGCCGCATACTGCAATGTGATGCTCCCGAGTGGCACAGCGGTCTAAGGCACTGCATCTCAGTGCTAGCGGCGTCACTACAGACCCTGGTTTGATTCCAGGCTGTTTCACAACCGGCCGTGATTGGGAGTCCCATAGGGACAATGCTGGGCATGATTGGCCCAGCGTCGTCCGATTTAGGGTTTGGCCGGGGTAGGCTTTCATTGTAAATAAGAATTTGTTCTTAACTAACTTACCTAGTTAAATAAAGGTTAAATAAAATAAATAAAGATGCTGGGTAGCAATGTATTGTACTGTATGGCAACCCTCCTGGGAAACTCTGGTTGTGTGTTCATGTTCCCATTGAATGACCAGAATGTCTGTGTTGAGTTGTAGGAGACTGATACAGGGACAGGTATTTTCAACCCCCTACTGGTTCAGATTGGTATGTCTGCCCATGCCTATTCCTAACTTAGCGGCAGAATGAACAAACACGTTCTTGCACGATGCAATTCGTCGTGTTATCAATTAACAGAAAGGAGAGCATCGTTGCATTCTTAAATGTACATTTAATGAAGTCAGGCTACCTACCAGTTGATTTGGCATCTCAGGAGATAAAAGACAGAGCTACGTAACAGTAGGAGAGGAATGAAGACAGAGGGCTAAGGAGAGAGGAGGTGAAGACAGAGGGATAAGGAGAGAGGAGGTGAAGACAGAGGGATACGGAGAGAGAGGTGAAGACAGAGGGATACGGAGAGAGAGGTGAAGAAAGAGGGATAAAGAGAGAGTGTAGAAAGAGGGATGAGAAGAGAGAGGTGAAGACAGAGGGATAAGGAGAGAGAGGTGAAGACAGAGGGATAAGGAGAGAGAGGTGAAGACAGAGGGATACGGAGAGAGAGGTGAAGAAAGAGGGATAAAGAGAGAGAGGTGAAGAAAGAGGGATGAGAAGAGAGAGGTGAAGACAGAGGGATAAGGAGAGAGAGGTGAAGACAGAGGGATAAAGAGAGAGAGGTGAAGACAGAGGGATAAGGAGAGAGAGGTGAAGACAGAGGGATAAGGAGAGAGAGGTGAAGACAGAGGGATACGGAGAGAGAGGTGAAGAAAGAGGGATAAAGAGAGAGAGGTGAAGAAAGAGGGATGAGAAGAGAGAGGTGAAGACAGAGGGATACGGAGAGAGAGGTGAAGAAAGAGGGATAAAGAGAGAGAGGTGAAGAAAGAGGGATGAGAAGAGAGAGGTGAAGACAGAGGGATAAGGAGAGAGAGGTGAAGACAGAGGGATAAGGAGAGAGAGGTGAAGAAAGAGGGATAAAGAGAGAGAGGTGAAGAAAGAGGGATGAGAAGAGAGAGAGGTGAAGAAAGAGGGATGAGAAGAGAGAGGTGAAGACAGAGGGATAAGGAGAGAGAGGTGAAGACAGAGGGATACGGAGAGAGAGGTGAAGACAGAGGGATAAAGAGAGAGAGGTGAAGACAGAGGGATAAGGAGAGAGGAGGTGAAGAAAGAGGGATGAGAAGAGAGAGGTGAAGACAGAGGGATAAGGAGAGAGAGGTGAAGACAGAGGGATACGGAGAGAGAGGTGAAGACAGAGGGATAAAGAGAGAGAGGTGAAGAAAGAGGGATGAGAAGAGAGACGTGAAGACAGAGGGATACGAAGAGAGAGGTGAAGACAGAGGGATAAAGAGAGAGAGGTGAAGAAAGAGGGCTGAGAAGAGAGAGGTGAAAACAGAGGGATAAGGAGAGAGAGGTGAAGACAGAGGGATAAGGAGAGAGAGGTGAAGAAAGAGGGATAAAGAGAGAGAAGTGAAGAAAGGGGGATGAGAAGAGAGAGAGGTGAAGAAAGAGGGATGAGAAGAGAGAGGTGAAGACAGAGGGATAAGGAGAGAGAGGTGAAGACAGAGGGATACGGAGAGAGAGGTGAAGAAAGAGGGATAAGGAGAGAGAGGTGAAGACAGTGGGATAAAGAGAGAGGTGAAGAAAGAGGGATGAGAAGAGAGAGGTGAAGACAGAGGGATACGGAGAGAGAGGTGAAGACAGAGGGATAAGGAGAGAGAGGTGAAGACAGAGGGATAAAGAGAGAGAGGTGAAGACAGAGGGATAAAGAGAGAGAGGTGAAAACAGAGGGATAAGGAGAGAGAGGTGAAGACAGAGGGATAAGGAGAGAGAGGTGAAGACAGAGGGATAAAGAGAGAGGTGAAGACAGATGGATAAAGAGAGAGAGGTGAAGACAGAGGGATAAAGAGAGAGAGGTGAAGACAGATGGATAAAGAGAGAGAGGTGAAGACAGAGGGATAAAGAGAGAGAGGTGAAAACAGAGGGATAAGGAGAGAGAGGTGAAGACAGAGGTATAAGGAGAGAGAGGTGAAGACAGAGGGATAAGGAGAGAGAGGTAAAGAAAGAGGGATAAAGAGAGAGAGGTGAAGAAAGAGGGATAAGGAGAGAGAGGTGAAGACAGAGGGATAAGGAGAGAGAGGTGAAGACAGAGGGATACGGAGAGAGAGGTGAAGAAAGAGGGATAAAGAGAGAGAGGTGAAGAAAGAGGGATGAGAAGAGAGAGGTGAAGACAGAGGGATACGGAGAGAGAGGTGAAGAAAGAGGGATAAAGAGAGAGAGGTGAAGAAAGAGGGATGAGAAGAGAGAGGTGAAGACAGAGGGATAAGGAGAGAGAGGTGAAGACAGAGGGATAAGGAGAGAGAGGTGAAGAAAGAGGGATAAAGAGAGAGAGGTGAAGAAAGAGGGATGAGAAGAGAGAGAGGTGAAGAAAGAGGGATGAGAAGAGAGAGGTGAAGACAGAGGGATAAGGAGAGAGAGGTGAAGACAGAGGGATACGGAGAGAGAGGTGAAGACAGAGGGATAAAGAGAGAGAGGTGAAGACAGAGGGATAAGGAGAGAGGAGGTGAAGAAAGAGGGATGAGAAGAGAGAGGTGAAGACAGAGGGATAAGGAGAGAGAGGTGAAGACAGAGGGATACGGAGAGAGAGGTGAAGACAGAGGGATAAAGAGAGAGAGGTGAAGAAAGAGGGATGAGAAGAGAGACGTGAAGACAGAGGGATACGAAGAGAGAGGTGAAGACAGAGGGATAAAGAGAGAGAGGTGAAGAAAGAGGGCTGAGAAGAGAGAGGTGAAAACAGAGGGATAAGGAGAGAGAGGTGAAGACAGAGGGATAAGGAGAGAGAGGTGAAGAAAGAGGGATAAAGAGAGAGAAGTGAAGAAAGGGGGATGAGAAGAGAGAGAGGTGAAGAAAGAGGGATGAGAAGAGAGAGGTGAAGACAGAGGGATAAGGAGAGAGAGGTGAAGACAGAGGGATACGGAGAGAGAGGTGAAGAAAGAGGGATAAGGAGAGAGAGGTGAAGACAGTGGGATAAAGAGAGAGGTGAAGAAAGAGGGATGAGAAGAGAGAGGTGAAGACAGAGGGATACGGAGAGAGAGGTGAAGACAGAGGGATAAGGAGAGAGAGGTGAAGACAGAGGGATAAAGAGAGAGAGGTGAAGACAGAGGGATAAAGAGAGAGAGGTGAAAACAGAGGGATAAGGAGAGAGAGGTGAAGACAGAGGGATAAGGAGAGAGAGGTGAAGACAGAGGGATAAAGAGAGAGGTGAAGACAGATGGATAAAGAGAGAGAGGTGAAGACAGAGGGATAAAGAGAGAGAGGTGAAGACAGATGGATAAAGAGAGAGAGGTGAAGACAGAGGGATAAAGAGAGAGAGGTGAAAACAGAGGGATAAGGAGAGAGAGGTGAAGACAGAGGTATAAGGAGAGAGAGGTGAAGACAGAGGGATAAGGAGAGAGAGGTAAAGAAAGAGGGATAAAGAGAGAGAGGTGAAGACAGTGGGATAAAGAGAGAGAGGTGAAGAAAGAGGGATGAGAAGAGAGACGTGAAGACAGAGGGATACGAAGAGAGAGGTGAAGACAGAGGGATAAAGAGAGAGAGGTGAAGAAAGAGGGCTGAGAAGAGAGAGGTGAAAACAGAGGGATAAGGAGAGAGAGGTGAAGACAGAGGGATAAGGAGAGAGAGGTGAAGAAAGAGGGATAAAGAGAGAGAAGTGAAGAAAGGGGGATGAGAAGAGAGAGAGGTGAAGAAAGAGGGATGAGAAGAGAGAGGTGAAGACAGAGGGATAAGGAGAGAGAGGTGAAGACAGAGGGATACGGAGAGAGAGGTGAAGAAAGAGAGATAAGGAGAGAGAGGTGAAGACAGTGGGATAAAGAGAGAGGTGAAGAAAGAGGGATGAGAAGAGAGAGGTGAAGACAGAGGGATACGGAGAGAGAGGTGAAGACAGAGGGATAAGGAGAGAGAGGTGAAGACAGAGGGATAAAGAGAGAGAGGTGAAGACAGAGGGATAAAGAGAGAGAGGTGAAAACAGAGGGATAAGGAGAGAGAGGTGAAGACAGAGGGATAAGGAGAGAGAGGTGAAGACATAGGGATAAAGAGAGAGGTGAAGACAGATGGATAAAGAGAGAGAGGTGAAGACAGAGGGATAAAGAGAGAGAGGTGAAGACAGATGGATAAAGAGAGAGAGGTGAAGACAGAGGGATAAAGAGAGAGAGGTGAAAACAGAGGGATAAGGAGAGAGAGGTGAAGACAGAGGTATAAGGAGAGAGAGGTGAAGACAGAGGGATAAGGAGAGAGAGGTAAAGAAAGAGGGATAAAGAGAGAGAGGTGAAGAAAGAGGGATAAGGAGAGAGAGGTGAAGACAGAGGGATAAGGAGAGAGAGGTGAAGACAGAGGGATACGGAGAGAGAGGTGAAGAAAGAGGGATAAAGAGAGAGAGGTGAAGAAAGAGGGATGAGAAGAGAGAGGTGAAGACAGAGGGATACGGAGAGAGAGGTGAAGAAAGAGGGATAAAGAGAGAGAGGTGAAGAAAGAGGGATGAGAAGAGAGAGGTGAAGACAGAGGGATAAGGAGAGAGAGGTGAAGACAGAGGGATAAGGAGAGAGAGGTGAAGAAAGAGGGATAAAGAGAGAGAGGTGAAGAAAGAGGGATGAGAAGAGAGAGAGGTGAAGAAAGAGGGATGAGAAGAGAGAGGTGAAGACAGAGGGATAAGGAGAGAGAGGTGAAGACAGAGGGATACGGAGAGAGAGGTGAAGACAGAGGGATAAAGAGAGAGAGGTGAAGACAGAGGGATAAGGAGAGAGGAGGTGAAGAAAGAGGGATGAGAAGAGAGAGGTGAAGACAGAGGGATAAGGAGAGAGAGGTGAAGACAGAGGGATACGGAGAGAGAGGTGAAGACAGAGGGATAAGAGAGAGAGGTGAAGAAAGAGGGATGAGGAAGAGAGACGTGAAGACAGAGGGCTACGAAGAGAGAGGTGAAGCCCGAGGGATAAAGAGAGAGAGGTGAAGCCAGAGGGATAAAGAGAGAGAGGTGAAGCCAGAGGGATAAGGAGAGAGAGGTGAAGACAGAGGGATAAGGAGAGAGAGGTGAAGACAGAGGGATAAAGAGAGAGAGGTGAAGACAGATGGATAAGGAGAGAGAGGTGAAGACAGAGGGATAAGGAGAGAGGTGAAGACAGAGGGATAAAGAGAGAGAGGTGAAGACAGAGGGATAAGGAGAGAGAGGTGAAGACAGAGGGATAAGGAGAGAGAGGTGAAGACAGAGGGATAAGGAGAGAGAGGTGAAGACAGAGGGATAAGAGAGAGAGGTGAAGACAGAGGATGAAAGAGAGAGAGGTGAAGACAGAGGATAAGGAGAGAGAGGTGAAGACAGAGGGATAAGGAGAGAGAGGTGAAGACAGAGGGATAAAGAGAGAGAGGTGAAGACAGAGGGATAAAGAGAGAGAGGTGAAGACAGAGGGATAAGGAGAGAGAGGTGAAGACAGAGGGATAAGGAGAGAGAGGTGAAGACAGAGGGATAAAGAGAGAGAGGTGAAGACAGAGGGATAAGAGAGAGAGGTGAAGACAGAGGGATAAAGAGAGAGAGGTGAAGACAGAGGATAAAGGAGAGAGGTGAAACAGAGGATAAGGAGAGAGAGGTGAAGACAGAGGGATCTAAGGAGAGAGAGGTGAAGACAGA
>NW_024059214.1:0-39223 GCF_016432855.1 Salvelinus namaycush | reverse complement strand
TGCTTTAACATAGTACGGTCATGCAGTGGAGACTTGTTATTCAGGGCAGGTAGGGCTCTGCTTTAACATAGTACGGTCAGTGGAGACTTGTATTCAGGACAGGTAGGGCTCTGCTTTAACATAGTACGGTCAGTGGAGACTTGTTATTCAGGACAGGTAGGGCTCTGCTTTAACATAGTACCGGTCAGTGGAGATTATTCAGGGCAGGTAGGGCTCTGCTTTAACATAGTACGGTCAGTGGAGACTTGTTATTCAGGACAGGTAGGGCTCTGCTTTAACATAGTACGGTCAGTGGAGACTTGTTATTCAGGGGGCTCTGCTTTAACATAGTACGGTCAGTGGAGACTTGTCATTCAGGGCAGGTAAGGCTCTGCTTTAACATAGTACGGTCAGTGGAGACTTGTTATTCAGGGCAGGTGGGGCTCTGCTTTAACATAGTACGGTCAGTGGAGACTTGTTATTCAGGACAGGTAGGGCTCTGCTTTAACATAGTACGGTCAGTGGAGACTTGTTATTCAGGACAGGTAGGGCTCTGCTTTAACATAGTACGGTCAGTGGAGACTTGTCATTCAGGACAGGTAGGGCTCTGCTTTAACATAGTACGGTCAGTGGAGACTTGTCATTCAGGACAGGTAGGGCTCTGCTTTAACATAGTACGGGCATGGCAGACTTGTATTCAGGGGCTCTGCTTAGTAGGGAGACTGTTCATTCAGGGACAGGTAGGGCTCTGCTTTAACATAGTACGGTCAGTGGAGACTTGTATTCAGGACAGGTAGGGCTCTGCTTTAACATAGTACGGTCAGTGGAGACTTGTTATTCAGGACAGGTAGGGCTCTGCTTTAACATAGTACGGTCAGTGGAGACTTGTTCATTCAGGACAGGTAGGGCTCTGCTTTAACATAGTACGGTCAGTGGAGACTTGTCATCAGGACAGGTAGGGCTCTGCTTTAACATAGTACGGTCAGTGGAGACTTGTATTCAGGACAGGTAGGGGCTCTGCTTTAACATAGTACGGTCAGTGGAGACTTGTATTCAGGACAGGTAGGGCTCTGCTTTAACATAGTACGGTCAGTGGAGACTTGTTATTCAGGGGGCTCTGCTTTAACATAGTACGGTCAGTGGAGACTTGTTATTCAGGGCAGGTAGGGCTCTGCTTTAACATAGTACGGTCAGTGGAGACTTGTTATTCAGGACAGGTAGGGCTCTGCTTTAACATAGTACGGTCAGTGGAGACTTGTTATTCAGGACAGGTAGGGCTCTGCTTTAACATAGTACGGTCAGTGGAGACTTGTTATTCAGGACAGGTAGGGCTCTGCTTTAACATAGTACGGTCAGTGGAGACTTGTTATTCAGGACAGGTAGGGCTCTGCTTTAACATAGTACGGTCAGTGGAGACTTGTTATTCAGGACAGGTAGGGCTCTGCTTTAACATAGTACGGTCAGTGGAGACTTGTTATTCAGGACAGGTAGGGCTCTGCTTTAACATAGTACGGTCAGTGGAGACTTGTTATTCAGGACAGGTAGGGCTCTGCTTTAACATAGTACGGTCAGTGGAGACTTGTCATTCAGGACAGGTAGGGCTCTGCTTTAACATAGTACGGTCAGTGGAGACTTGTCATTCAGGACAGGTAGGGCTCTGCTTTAACATAGTACGGTCAGTGGAGACTTGTCATTCAGGACAGGTAGGGCTCTGCTTTAACATAGTACGGTCAGTGGAGACTTGTTATTCAGGGGGCTCTGCTTTAACATAGTACGGTCAGTGGAGACTTGTTATTCAGGGCAGGTAGGGCTCTGCTTTAACATAGTACGGTCAGTGGAGACTTGTCATTCAGGACAGGTGGGGCTCTGCTTTAACATAGTACGGTCAGTGGAGACTTGTTATTCAGGACAGGTAGGGCTCTGCTTTAACATAGTACGGTCAGTGGAGACTTGTTATTCAGGACAGGTAGGGCTCTGCTTTAACATAGTACGGTCAGTGGAGACTTGTTATTCAGGACAGGTAGGGCTCTGCTTTAACATAGTACGGTCAGTGGAGACTTGTTATTCAGGACAGGTAGGGCTCTGCTTTAACATAGTACGGTCAGTGGAGACTTGTTATTCAGGACAGGTAGGGCTCTGCTTTAACATAGTACGGTCAGTGGAGACTTGTTATTCAGGCAGGTAGGGCTCTGCTTTAACATAGTACGGTCAGTGGAGACTTGTTATTCAGGACAGGTAGGGCTCTGCTTTAACATAGTACGGTCAGTGGAGACTTGTTATTCAGGACAGGTAGGGCTCTGCTTTAACATAGTACGGTCAGTGGAGACTTGTTATTCAGGACAGGTAGGGCTCTGCTTTAACATAGTACGGTCAGTGGAGACTTGTCATTCAGGACAGGTAGGGCTCTGCTTTAACATAGTATGGTCAGTGGAGACTTGTTATTCAGGACAGGTAGGGCTCTGCTTTAACATAGTACGGCCAGTGGAGACTTGTCATTCAGGACAGGTAGGGCTCTGCTTTAACATAGTACGGTCAGTGGAGACTTGTTATTCAGGACAGGTAGGGCTCTGCTTTAACATAGTACGGTCAGTGGAGACTTGTTATTCAGGACAGGTAGGGCTCTGCTTTAACATAGTACGGTCAGTGGAGACTTGTCATTCAGGACAGGTAGGGCTCTGCTTTAACATAGTACGGTCAGTGGAGACTTGTCATTCAGGACAGGTAGGGCTCTGCTTTAACATAGTACGGTCAGTGGAGACTTGTTATTCAGGACAGGTAGGGCTCTGCTTTAACATAGTACGGTCAGTGGAGACTTGTTATTCAGGACAGGTGGGGCTCTGCTTTAACATAGTACGGTCAGTGGAGACTTGTTATTCAGGACAGGTAGGGCTCTGCTTTAACATAGTACGGTCAGTGGAGACTTGTTATTCAGGGCAGGTAGGGCTCTGCTTTAACATAGTACGGTCAGTGGAGACTTGTTATTCAGGGCAGGTAGGGCTCTGCTTTAACATAGTACGGTCAGTGGAGACTTGTTATTCAGGGGGCTCTGCTTTAACATAGTACGGTCAGTGGAGACTTGTTATTCAGGACAGGTAGGGCTCTGCTTTAACATAGTACGGTCAGTGGAGACTTGTCATTCAGGGGGCTCTGCTTTAACATAGTACGGTCAGTGGAGACTTGTTATTCAGGGGGCTCTGCTTTAACATAGTACGGTCAGTGGAGACTTGTTATTCAGGACAGGTAAGGGCTCTGCTTTAACATAGTACGGTCAGTGGAGACTTGTTATTCAGGACAGGTAGGGCTCTGCTTTAACATAGTACGGTCAGTGGAGACTTGTTATTCAGGACAGGTAGGGCTCTGCTTTAACATAGTACGGTCAGTGGAGACTTGTCATTCAGGACAGGTAGGGCTCTGCTTTAACATAGTACGGTCAGTGGAGACTTGTCATTCAGGACAGGTAGGGCTCTGCTTTAACATAGTACGGTCAGTGGAGACTTGTTATTCAGGACAGGTAGGGCTCTGCTTTAACATAGTACGGTCAGTGGAGACTTGTTATTCAGGACAGGTAGGGCTCTGCTTTAACATAGTACGGTCAGTGGAGACTTGTTATTCAGGACAGGTAGGGCTTTGCTTTAACATAGTACGGTCAGTGGAGACTTGTTATTCAGGGGGCTCTGCTTTAACATAGTACGGTCAGTGGAGACTTGTTATTCAGGACAGGTAGGGCTCTGCTTTAACATAGTATGGTCAGTGGAGACTTGTTATTCAGGACAGGTAGGGCTCTGCTTTAACATAGTACGGTCAGTGGAGACTTGTTATTCAGGACAGGTAGGGCTCTGCTTTAACATAGTACGGTCAGTGGAGACTTGTTATTCAGGACAGGTAGGGCTCTGCTTTAACATAGTACGGTCAGTGGAGACTTGTTATTCAGGACAGGTAGGGCTCTGCTTTAACATAGTACGGTCAGTGGAGACTTGTTATTCAGGACAGGTAGGGCTCTGCTTTAACATAGTACGGTCAGTGGAGACTTGTCATTCAGGACAGGTAGGGCTCTGCTTTAACATAGTACGGTCAGTGGAGACTTGTTATTCAGGACAGGTAGGGCTCTGCTTTAACATAGTACGGTCAGTGGAGACTTGTTATTCAGGGCAGGTAGGGCTCTGCTTTAACATAGTACGGTCAGTGGAGACTTGTCATTCAGGACAGGTAGGGCTCTGCTTTAACATAGTACGGTCAGTGGAGACTTGTTATTCAGGACAGGTAGGGCTCTGCTTTAACATAGTACGGTCAGTGGAGACTTGTTATTCAGGACAGGTAGGGCTCTGCTTTAACATAGTACGGTCAGTGGAGACTTGTTATTCAGGACAGGTAGGGCTCTGCTTTAACATAGTACGGTCAGTGGAGACTTGTTATTCAGGACAGGTAGGGCTCTGCTTTAACATAGTACGGTCAGTGGAGACTTGTTATTCAGGACAGGTAGGGCTCTGCTTTAACATAGTACGGTCAGTGGAGACTTGTTATTCAGGACAGGTAGGGCTCTGCTTTAACATAGTACGGTCAGTGGAGACTTGTCATTCAGGACAGGTAGGGCTCTGCTTTAACATAGTACGGTCAGTGGAGACTTGTTATTCAGGACAGGTAGGGCTCTGCTTTAACATAGTACGGTCAGTGGAGACTTGTTATTCAGGACAGGTAGGGCTCTGCTTTAACGTAGTACGGTCAGTGGAGACTTGTCATTCAGGACAGGTAGGGCTCTGCTTTAACATAGTACGGTCAGTGGAGACTTGTTATTCAGGACAGGTGGGGCTCTGCTTTAACATAGTACGGTCAGTGGAGACTTGTTATTCAGGACAGGTAGGGCTCTGCTTTAACATAGTACGGTCAGTGGAGACTTGTCATTCAGGACAGGTAAGGCTCTGCTTTAACATAGTACGGTCAGTGGAGACTTGTCATTCAGGACAGGTAGGGCTCTGCTTTAACATAGTACGGTCAGTGGAGACTTGTCATTCAGGGCAGGTAGGGCTCTGCTTTAACATAGTACGGTCAGTGGAGACTTGTTATTCAGGACAGGTAGGGCTCTGCTTTAACATAGTACGGTCAGTGGAGACTTGTTATTCAGGACAGGTAGGGCTCTGCTTTAACATAGTACGGTCAGTGGAGACTTGTTATTCAGGACAGGTGGGGCTCTGCTTTAACATAGTACGGTCAGTGGAGACTTGTTATTCAGGACAGGTAGGGCTCTGCTTTAACATAGTACGGTCAGTGGAGACTTGTTATTCAGGGGGCTCTGCTTTAACATAGTACGGTCAGTGGAGACTTGTCATTCAGGACAGGTAGGGCTCTGCTTTAACATAGTACGGTCAGTGGAGACTTGTCATTCAGGACAGGTGGGGCTCTGCTTTAACATAGTACGGTCAGTGGAGACTTGTTATTCAGGGGGCTCTGCTTTAACATAGTACGGTCAGTGGAGACTTGTTATTCAGGGCAGGTAGGGCTCTGCTTTAACATAGTACGGTCAGTGGAGACTTGTTATTCAGGACAGGTAGGGCTCTGCTTTAACATAGTACGGTCAGTGGAGACTTGTTATTCAGGACAGGTAGGGCTCTGCTTTAACATAGTACGGTCAGTGGAGACTTGTCATTCAGGACAGGTAGGGCTCTGCTTTAACATAGTACGGTCAGTGGAGACTTGTTATTCAGGACAGGTGGGGCTCTGCTTTAACATAGTACGGTCAGTGGAGACTTGTTATTCAGGACAGGTAGGGCTCTGCTTTAACATAGTACGGTCAGTGGAGACTTGTTATTCAGGGCAGGTAGGGCTCTGCTTTAACATAGTACGGTCAGTGGAGACTTGTCATTCAGGACAGGTAGGGCTCTGCTTTAACATAGTACGGTCAGTGGAGACTTGTTATTCAGGACAGGTAGGGCTCTGCTTTAACATAGTACGGTCAGTGGAGACTTGTTATTCAGGACAGGTAGGGCTCTGCTTTAACATAGTACGGTCAGTGGAGACTTGTTATTCAGGACAGGTAGGGCTCTGCTTTAACATAGTACGGTCAGTGGAGACTTGTTATTCAGGACAGGTAGGGCTCTGCTTTAACATAGTACGGTCAGTGGAGACTTGTTATTCAGGACAGGTAGGGCTCTGCTTTAACATAGTACGGTCAGTGGAGACTTGTTATTCAGGACAGGTAGGGCTCTGCTTTAACATAGTACGGTCAGTGGAGACTTGTCATTCAGGACAGGTAGGGCTCTGCTTTAACATAGTACGGTCAGTGGAGACTTGTTATTCAGGACAGGTAGGGCTCTGCTTTAACATAGTACGGTCAGTGGAGACTTGTTATTCAGGACAGGTAGGGCTCTGCTTTAACGTAGTACGGTCAGTGGAGACTTGTCATTCAGGACAGGTAGGGCTCTGCTTTAACATAGTACGGTCAGTGGAGACTTGTTATTCAGGACAGGTGGGGCTCTGCTTTAACATAGTACGGTCAGTGGAGACTTGTCATTCAGGACAGGTAAGGCTCTGCTTTAACATAGTACGGTCAGTGGAGACTTGTCATTCAGGACAGGTAGGGCTCTGCTTTAACATAGTACGGTCAGTGGAGACTTGTCATTCAGGGCAGGTAGGGCTCTGCTTTAACATAGTACGGTCAGTGGAGACTTGTTATTCAGGACAGGTAGGGCTCTGCTTTAACATAGTACGGTCAGTGGAGACTTGTTATTCAGGACAGGTAGGGCTCTGCTTTAACATAGTACGGTCAGTGGAGACTTGTTATTCAGGACAGGTGGGGCTCTGCTTTAACATAGTACGGTCAGTGGAGACTTGTTATTCAGGACAGGTAGGGCTCTGCTTTAACATAGTACGGTCAGTGGAGACTTGTTATTCAGGGGGCTCTGCTTTAACATAGTACGGTCAGTGGAGACTTGTCATTCAGGACAGGTAGGGCTCTGCTTTAACATAGTACGGTCAGTGGAGACTTGTCATTCAGGACAGGTGGGGCTCTGCTTTAACATAGTACGGTCAGTGGAGACTTGTTATTCAGGGGGCTCTGCTTTAACATAGTACGGTCAGTGGAGACTTGTTATTCAGGGCAGGTAGGGCTCTGCTTTAACATAGTACGGTCAGTGGAGACTTGTTATTCAGGACAGGTAGGGCTCTGCTTTAACATAGTACGGTCAGTGGAGACTTGTTATTCAGGACAGGTAGGGCTCTGCTTTAACATAGTACGGTCAGTGGAGACTTGTCATTCAGGACAGGTAGGGCTCTGCTTTAACATAGTACGGTCAGTGGAGACTTGTTATTCAGGACAGGTGGGGCTCTGCTTTAACATAGTACGGTCAGTGGAGACTTGTCATTCAGGGCAGGTAGGGCTCTGCTTTAACATAGTACGGTCAGTGGAGACTTGTTATTCAGGACAGGTAGGGCTCTGCTTTAACATAGTACGGTCAGTGGAGACTTGTTATTCAGGACAGGTAGGGCTCTGCTTTAACATAGTACGGTCAGTGGAGACTTGTTATTCAGGACAGGTAGGGCTCTGCTTTAACATAGTACGGTCAGTGGAGACTTGTCATTCAGGGCAGGTAGGGCTCTGCTTTAACATAGAACGGTCAGTGGAGACTTGTTATTCAGGACAGGTAGGGCTCTGCTTTAACATAGTACGGTCAGTGGAGACTTGTTATTCAGGACAGGTAGGGCTCTGCTTTAACATAGTACGGTCAGTGGAGACTTGTCATTCAGGACAGGTAGGGCTCTGCTTTAACATAGTACGGTCAGTGGAGACTTGTTATTCAGGACAGGTAGGGCTCTGCTTTAACATAGTACGGTCAGTGGAGACTTGTTATTCAGGACAGGTAGGGCTCTGCTTTAACATAGTACGGTCAGTGGAGACTTGTTATTCAGGACAGGTAGGGCTCTGCTTTAACATAGTACGGTCAGTGGAGACTTGTCATTCAGGGCAGGTAGGGCTCTGCTTTAACATAGTACGGTCAGTGGAGACTTGTTATTCAGGGCAGGTAGGGCTCTGCTTTAACATAGTACGGTCAGTGGAGACTTGTTATTCAGGACAGGTAGGGCAGAGCCCCAACAGTTTGGAGCCCCACCTGTTAATTTATATATTTATGTTTTTTGCCTGTTTTGCATTTCATTTTGGCATTAACATGTGTCACGTATCATCTTGCAAACAATGTAAAAGTCAAATAATCATTGCGTTAATAAAGCCACATACAAACATGGTCTCTGTTTTGTTTTCTTGAGTAAGGTAGCTCCAAAATGCAGGTGTTTCAGGCTCAGTTTGTTCTGTGGTGGTGGAGCAGCCAGCGCAAAATACGGAGCCTAGGGGTTGGTAATGTTCTCTAGTAGCACTCATGGGGACACTACGTCACCGAAAAATCTATGCGGCTCATGGTCATTGGCCACAGATAAAATGACGTCATATCACATTATATCTTCAGTGGCTTTGATTGGACATGTCAACATCATACTTTTAAAGTCTTAGCTAGCAACCTAGATGTGATCATCATGAGTCAAGTCGACAATCTACTGGCAAATCCTTTTCAATCCTCGTCATATGAAGAGAAATTAGAGATAAAATGTATCGGTGCTCATTGGCCATTGGACATAAACATTATACAACAAGTTGTAAATTGCTAAATCAACAATGAGTGGTTTGGAAGGACTCAGTGGCTAACTGCAAGCACTGCAAAGCAATCACTAGCCTGCTATTCAGTGGAGTGGATGTGTGGGCCAAGTCTGGGATTAAGGGTCTCTTTTCCAAGCTTAAAGGGTAAACATTCAACATTGGTCATGCTGTCAATCCAGCATGAATTCAGCCTCTTTCGAAACAACTGGCAACTCGGAACTGGGAAATCTCAGACTTCAGTAAGTTCAAGACAACTGGGAACTCAACTGGGAAAATATGTTGTGACGGTCATCCAACTGGGAACTCAAGTCTCTTTCTATATGATTGGACCTTGTTTTATTCAGAATTACTAGTTGTCTTGAAGATCACTGATGTAATGATTATGTAAACATTATTAAAGTGGCATTATAAAGTGACTAGTGATACCTTTATTAAAGTGACCAATGATTTCAAGTCTGCATGTAGGCAGCAGCCTCTCTGTGTTAGTGATGGCTGTTTAACAGTATGATGTCCTTGACATAGAAGCTGTTTTTCAGTTTCTCGGTCCCTGCTTTGATGCACCTGTACTGACCTCACCTTCTGGATGATAGCGGGGTGAACAGGCAGTGGCTCGGGTGGTTGTTGTCCTTGATGATCTTTATGGCCTTCCTGTGACATTGGGTGGTGTAGGTGTCCTGGAGGGCAGGTAGTTTGCCCCTGTGATGCGTTGTGCAGACCGCACCACCCTCTAGAGAGCCCTGCAGTTGTGGGCGGTGCAGTTGCCATACCAGGCAGTTATACAGCCCGACAGGATGCTCTCAATTGTGCATCTGTAAAAGTTTCTGAGGGTTTTAGGTGAAAAGCCACATTTCTTCAGCCTCCTGAGGTTGAAGAGGCGCTGTTGCGCTGTCTGTGTGGGAGGACCATTTCAGTTTGTCAGTTTCCACCTTCTCCACTGCCGTCCCATCGATGGGAATAGGGGGCGGTGCTCCCTCTGCTGTTTCCTGAAGTCCACGATCATCTCCACGCAGTCATGGGTGAACAGGGAGTGCAGGAGGGGGCTTAATATATTAACCTCTCTGGGATAGGGGGCAGAATTTTCACGTCCGGATGAAAAGCGTACCCAAAGTAAACTGCCTGCTACTCAGGCCCAGAAGCTAGGATATGCATACATAGATTTAGATAGAAAACACTCTGAAGTTTCTAAAACTGTTAGAATAATGTCTGTGAGTATAACAGAACTGATCTGGCAGGCAAAACCCCGAGCACAATCCATCCAGGGAATTTTTTGTTGTTGAGGTCATTGTGTTTTCCATAACTTTTCTATGGGAAGCCCTATTTATGAGGAACCTGGTTGCAGTTCCTATGGCTTCCACTAGATGTCAACAGTCTTTAGAAATTGTTCAATGTTTTTCTTTTGAGAAATGAGGAAGTATGGCTGTTCTTTGTAAGTGTCACTCCAGGTGGACTCTACTGTTTTGATGCGCGTGAACTGGAGCGCGCTTCACGTTATTTTTATCCGGTATTGGAAACAGTTTATTCCGTCTTAAATTTGATCGATTATTTACATTTTAGGATACCTGAGGTTGGATTAGGAACATTTTTTAAAATGTTTGGACCAAGTTTACAGGTAAATTATTAGATACTTTGTAGTCATGTTGGGCGAGTTGGAACCGGTGTATTTCTGAATCAAATGCGCCAAATAAATTGACATTTTGGGGATATAAAGAAGGAATTTATCGAACAAAACGACCATTCATTGTGTCAATGAGACATTTGGGATTGCAAAAAGAAGATCTTCAAAGGTAAGGCTATATTGCTATTTCTGACTTTTGTGTCGCACCTGCCTGGTTGAAATATGATTTTCATGTGTTTGTATGTGGGGCGCTGTCCTCAGATAATCGCATGGTCTGCTTTCGCCGTAAAGCCTTTTTGAAATCTGAACCACATTCAGAACCACATTCCTGTAAAGCTTAGAGAGGATCTAATGTCAAAACCTCTTTGGGATAGGGGGCAGCATTGGGAAGTTTGGATGAAAAGCGTGTCTAGAGTAAACTGCCTGTTACTCAGGCCCAGAAGCTAGAATATGCATATGGTGGAAAACACTCTAAAGTTTCTAAAACTGTTAAAATAATGTCTGCGAGTATAACAGAACTCATATGGCAGGCGAACACCTGAGAAAAATCCAACCAGGAAGTGGGAACTCTAAGGTTTGTAGTTTTCAAGTGAATGCCTATCGAATATCCAGTGTCTGTGGGGTCAGATTGCACTTCCTAAGGCTTCCAGTAGATGTCAACCGTCTTTAGAAGTTGTTTCAGACTTCTATTGTGAAAGGGGAGAGAATAAGACCTGTCAAAGCAGGTGGCTCAGCTGAAAGCCTTTAGTTTAGTCTCGTGAGCGCGAGCTCCGTTCCCTTTCCTTTCTAATGAAAACAGTATTGTCCGGTTGAAACATTATTGAATATTTATGATAAAAACACCCTAAGGATTGATTAGAAACATTGTTTGACATGTTTCTACGAACTCTAATGGAACTTTTTCGTCTGTACTTTGTGCCCGCCCTTTGTGCATTTGGATTACTGGACTAAACGCGCAAACAAAAAAGGAGGCATTTGGACATAAAGTTTTACTTTATCGAACAAAACGAAAATGTATTGGCTAACATGGAGATCATCAAAGGTAAGTGATTCATTTTGACGCTATTTCTGACTTTTGTGACATCTCCCCTTGCTGGAAAATGGCTGTATGTTTTTTTGTGGCTAGGCGCTGACCTAACATAATCGCATGGTATGCTTTCGCTGTAAAGCCTTTTTAAAATCGGACACAGCGGCTGGATTAACAAGAAGTATATCTTTAATCCTATGTGTAACACTTGTACCTTTCATCAATGTTTATGATGAGTATTTCTGTAATTTGATGTGGCTCTCTGCAATTTCACCGGATGTTTGTTTGAGACAATGCATTTCTGAACATAACGCGCCAATTTCAAATGAGGTTTTTGGACTTAAAGATTAACTTTATCGAACAAAACAAACATTTATTGTATAACATGGAATCCTGGGAGTGCCACCAGATGAAGATCATCAAAGGTTAGTGATTCATTTTGACGCTATTTCTGACTTTTGTGACACCTCTCCTTGGCTGGAAAATGTCTATGGTTTTTCGTGGCTATGAGAGGATGAGAGTGGGTTAGGGTTAGGGTTAGGGTTAGGGTTAGGACAGGGAGAGGATGAGAGTGGGTTAGGGTTAGGGTTAGGGTTAGGGTTAGGACAGGGAGAGGATGAGAGTGGGTTAGGGTTAGGGTTAGGGTTAGGGTTAGGACAGGGAGAGGATGAGAGTGGGTTAGGGTTAGGGTTAGGACAGGGAGAGGATGAGAGTGGGTTAGGGTTAGGACAGGGAGAGGATGAGAGTGGGTTAGGGTTAGGACACGGAGAGGATGAGAGTGGGTTAGGGTTAGGACACGGAGAGGATGAGAGTGGGTTAGGGTTAGGGTTAGGGTTAGGGTTAAGGTTAGGACAGGGAGAGGATGAGAGTGGGTTAGGGTTAGGATTAGGGTTAGGGTTAAGGTTAGGACAGGGAGAGGATGAGAGTGGGTTAGGGTTAGGACACGGAGAGGATGAGAGTGGGGTAGGGTTAGGACAGGGAGAGGATGAGAGTGGGTTAGGGTTAGGGTTAGGGTTAGTGTTAGGGTTAGGGTTAGGACAGGGAGAGGATGAGAGTGGGTTAGGGTTAGGACAGGGAGAGGATGAGAGTGGGTTAGGGTTAGGACAGGGAGAGGACGAGAGTGGGTTAGGGTTAGGACAGGGAGAGGACGAGAGTGGGTTAGGGTTAGGACACGGAGAGGACGAGAGTGGGTTAGGGTTAGGACACGGAGAGGACGAGAGTGGGTTAGGGTTAGGGTTAGTGTTAGGACAGGGAGAGGATGAAAGTGGGTTAGGGTTAGTGTTAGGGTTAGGGTTAGGACAGGGAGAGGATGAGAGTGGGTTAGGGTTAGGGTTAGGACAGGGAGAGGACGAGAGTGGGTTAGGGTTAGGACAGGGAGAGGACGAGCGTGGTTTAGGGTTACGGTTAGGACAGGGAGAGGACGAGAGTGGGTTAGGGTTAGGGTTAGGACAGGGAGAGGACGAGAGTGTGTTAGGGTTAGGACAGGGAGAGGACGAGAGTGGGTTAGGGTTAGGACAGGGAGAGGACGAGAGTGAGGGAGCTGAGACAGCTTTAAACAGGCTAGATGAAACTCTAGCAGCCCTGGTGGCATCTGGTGACTCTGCTGGCTCAAAGAATCAATAGCAAGATGGAAACTGTCCTCTCTTACCCATCAATGCGTCCACCCCTCCATCCACACATATACTGTGTGGACCAAACATTAGGAACACCTACTCTTCCATGACATAGACTGACCAGGTGAATCCAGGTGAAAACTATGATCCCTTATTGGTGTCACCTGTTACATCCACTTCAAACCAGTGTAGATGATGAAGGGGAGGAGACACGTTAAATAAGGGATTTAAGCCCTGTTACATCCTCTTCAATCATTGTAGATGATGAAGGGGAGGAGACAGGTTAAATAAGGGTTTAAGCCCTGTTACATCCTCTTCAATCATTGTAGATGATGAAGGGGAGGAGACTGGTTAAATAAGGGTTATAAGCCCTGTTACATCCTCTTCAATCATTGTAGATGATGAAGGGGAGGAGACTGGTTAAATAAGGGTTTAAGCCCTGTTACATCCTCTTCAATCATTGTAGATGATGAAGGGGAGGAGACAGGTTAAATAAGGGTTTAAGCCCTGTTACATCCTCTTCAATCATTGTAGATGATGAAGGGGAGGAGACTGGTTAAATAAGGGTTTTAAGCCTTGAGACAATTGATACATGGATATGTGTGTGTGCCAATCAGAGGGAGAATAGGCAAGACAAAAGATTGAAGTGCCTTTGGATGGGGTATGGTAGTAGGTGCCAGGTGCAGCGGTTTGAGTGTGTCAAGAACTGGTCGACCACCCTAAGGACATCCATGAACGGAGGGTGGGGGGAGGGGGGGGGGGGTGCAGCTCAATATCAGGATGGTGTTCCTAATGCTTTGTACACTCAGTTTACACTCTCTCTCTCTCTGACAGTCTCTCCCACCCTCGCCTCCCTGCCCATCCAGCTGACCACCCCAGTAGCAGTGTAACAGTGTCCTCTCTCTGTGTCCCAGAAGGCCAAAGCAGATTGCGCAGCCATTCTCCAATCCCCCGGTCACTGTTTAGGTTTCAGCCTCCATTTACTCCTCTATAGATCTCTTCACGCTAATGACTTTCAAGTGGTTTAGACAGTTGTAGACAGCTTGTTGGAGGGGCATCTGCCACATGCTTTACTAAGCCATTCAGAGTTACATTGATTAATGGGACTGGGGGTCAAAGGGCAGGGTGATTGTGGCTGACCAGAAACAAATACATCCAAAGACCGACTGGCTTTTCATTGGGTTCTTTAACCCAGTTGGTATGATGTCATAATGGTAATGGTAAGGGCTTTAACCCAGTTGGTATGATGTCATAATGGTAATGATAAGGGCTTTAACCCAGTTGGTATGATGTCATAATTGTAATGATAAGGGCTTTAACCCAGTTGGTATGATGTCATAATGGTAATGGTAAGGGCTTTAACCCAGTTGGTATGATGTCATAATGGTAATGATAAGGGCTTTAATCCTAGAGGTAGAATACATTTCAGTAACAGTTGGTATTATGTCATCAGGATAATGGTAATGATAAGGGCTTTAATCCTAGAGATAGAATACATTTCAGTAACAGTTGGTATTATGTCATCAGGATAATGGTAATGATAAGGGCTTTAATCCTAGAGGTAGAATACATTTCAGTAACAGTTGGTATTATGTCATCAGGATAATGGTAATGATAAGGACTTTAATCCTAGAGGTAGAATACATTTCAGTAACAGTTGGTATTATGTCATCAGGATAATGGTAATGGTAATGATAAGGGCTTTAATCCTAGACGTAGAATACATTTCAGTAACAGTTGGTATTATGTCATCAGGATAATGGTAATGATAAGGGATTTAATCCTAGAGGTAGAATACATTTCAGTAACAGTTGGTATTATGTCATCAGGATAATGGTAATGATAAGGGCTTTAATCCTAGAGGTAGAATACATTTCAGTAACAGTTGGTATTATGTCATCAGGATAATGGTAATGGTAATGATAAGGGCTTTAATCCTAGAGGTAGAATACATTTCAGTAACAGTTGGTATTATGTCATCAGGATAATGATAATGATAAGGGCTTTAATCCTAGAGGTAGAATACATTTCAGTAACAGTTGGTATTATGTCATCAGGATAATGGTAATGGTAATGATAAGGGCTTTAATCCTAGAGGTAGAATACATTTCAGTAACAGTTGGTATTATGTCATCAGGATAATGGTAATGGTAATGATAAGGGCTTTACTCCTAGAGGTAGAATACATTTCAGTAACAGTTGGTATTATGTCATCAGGATAATGGTAATGATAAGGGCTTTAATCCTAGAGGTAGAATACATTTCAGTAACAGTTGGTCTTATGTCATCAGGATAATGGTAATGATAAGGGCTTTAATCCTAGAGGTAGAATACATTTCAGTAACAGTTGGTATTATGTCATCAGGATAATGGTAATGATAAGGGCTTTAATCCTAGAGGTAGAATACATTTCAGTAACAGTTGGTATTATGTCATCAGGATAATGGTAATGGTAATGATAAGGGCTTTAATCCTAGAGGTAGAATACATTTCAGTAACAGTTGGTATTATGTCATCAGGATAATGGTAATGATAAGGGCTTTAATCCTAGAGGTAGAATACATTTCAGTAACAGTTGGTATTATGTCATCAGGATAATGGTAATGATAAGGGCTTTAATCCTAGAGGTAGAATACATTTCAGTAACAGTTGGTATTATGTCATCAGGATAATGGTAATGATAATGATAAGGGCTTTAATCCTAGAGGTAGAATACATTTCAGTAACAGTTGGTATTATGTCATCAGGATAATGGAAATGATAAAGGATTTAATCCTAGAGGTAGAATACATTTCAGTAACAGTTGGTATTATGTCATCAGGATAATGGTAATGATAATGATAAGGGCTTTAATCCTAGAGGTAGAATACATTTCAGTAACAGTTGGTATTATGTCATCAGGATAATGATAATGATAAGGGCTTTAATCCTAGAGGTAGAATACATTTCAGTAACAGTTGGTATTATGTCATCAGGATAATGGTAATGATAATGATAAGGGCTTTAATCCTAGAGGTAGAATACATTTCAGTAACAGTTGGTATTATGTCATCAGGATAATGGTAATGATAAGGGCTTTAATCCTAGAGGTAGAATACATTTCAGTAACAGTTGGTATTATGTCATCAGGATAATGGTAATGATAAGGGCTTTAATCCTAGAGATAGAATACATTTCAGTAACAGTTGGTATTATGTCATCAGGATAATGGTAATGATAAGGGCTTTAATCCTAGAGGTAGAATACATTTCAGTAACAGTTGGTATTATGTCATCAGGATAATGGTAATGATAAGGGCTTTAATCCTAGAGGTAGAATACATTTCAGTAACAGTTGGTATTATGTCATCAGGATAATGGTAATGATAAGGGCTTTAATCCTAGAGGTAGAATACATTTCAGTAACAGTTGGTATTATGTCATCAGGATAATGGTAATGATAAGGGCTTTAATCCTAGAGGTAGAATACATTTCAGTAACAGTTGGTATTATGTCATCAGGATAATGGTAATGATAAGGGCTTTAATCCTAGAGGTAGAATACATTTCAGTAACAGTTGGTATTATGTCATCAGGATAATGGTAATGATAAGGGCTTTAATCCTAGAGGTAGAATACATTTCAGTAACAGTTGGTATTATGTCATCAGGATAATGGTAATGGTAATGATAAGGGCTTTAATCCTAGAGGTAGAATACATTTCAGTAACAGTTGGTATTATGTCATCAGGATAATGGTAATGATAATGATAAGGGCTTTAATCCTAGAGGTAGAATACATTTCAGTAACAGTTGGTATTATGTCATCAGGATAATGGAAATGGTAATGGCTTTAATCCTAGAGGTAGAATACATTTCAGTAACAGTTGGTATTATGTCATCAGAATAATGGTAATGATAAGGGATTTTTATTTTTCTAGGTTCATTTGAAGAAAATAACAAGTCTAAGACCTTGTCTCTCTACATCATGTTGACCCTAACCCTTCAGTTGAAGAAAATAACAAGTCTAAGGCCTTGTCTCTCTACATCATGTTGACCCTAAGCCTAACCCTTCAGTTGAAGAAAATAACAAGTCTAAGGCCTTGTCTCTCTACATCATGTTGACCCTAACCCTAACCCTTCAGTTGAAGAAAATAACAAGTCTAAGGCCTTGTCTCTCTACATCATGTTGACCCTAAGCCTAACCCTTCAGTTGAAGAAAATAACAAGTCTAAGACCTTGTCTCTCTACATCATGTTGACCTTAACCCTAACCCTTAAGTTGAAGAAAATAACAAGCCTAAGACCTTGTCTCTCTACATCATGTTGAACCTAACCCTTCAGTTGAAGAAAATAACAAGTCTAAGACCTTGTCTCTCTACATCATGTTGACCCTAACCCTTCAGTTGAAGAAAATAACAAGTCTAAGACCTTGTCTCTCTACATCATGTTGACCCTAACCCTTTAGTTGAAGAAAATAACAAGTCTAAGGCCTTGTCTCTCTACATCATGTTGACCCTAACCCTTCAGTTGAAGAAAATAACAAGTCTAAGGCCTTGTCTCTCTACATCATGTTGACCCTAACCCTTCAGTTGAAGAAAATAACAAGCCTAAGACCTTGTCTCTCTACATCATGTTGACCCTAACCCTAACCCTTCAGTTGAAGAAAATAACAAGTCTAAGACCTTGTCTCTCTACATCATGTTGACCCTAACCCTTCAGTTGAAGAAAATAACAAGCCTGTGACCTTGTCTCTCTACATCATGTTGACCCTAACCCTTTAGTTGAAGAAAATAACAAGTCTAAGGCCTTGTCTCTCTACATCATGTTGACCCTAACCCTAACCCTTCAGTTGAAGAAAATAACAAGCCTAAGACCTTGTCTCTCTACATCATGTTGACCCTAACCCTAACCCTTCAGTTGAAGAAAATAACAAGTCTAAGACCTTGTCTCTCTACATCATGTTGACCCTAACCCTAACCCTTCAGTTGAAGAAAATAACAAGTCTAAGACCTTGTCTCTCTACATCATGTTGACCCTAACCCTAACCCTTCAGTTGAAGAAAATAACAAGCCTAAGACCTTGTCTCTCTACATCCTGTTGACCCTAACCCTAACCCTTCAGTTGAAGAAAATAACAAGTCTAAGACCTTGTCTCTCTACATCATGTTGACCCTAACCCTAACCCTTTAGTTGAAGAAAATAACAAGTCTAAGACCTTGTCTCTCTACATCCTGTTGACCCTAACCCTAACCCTTCAGTTGAAGAAAATAACAAGTCTAAGACCTTGTCTCTCTACATCATGTTGACCCTAACCCTTTAGTTGAAGAAAATAACAAGTCTAAGACCTTGTCTCTCTACATCATGTTGACCCTAACCCTTCAGTTGAAGAAAATAACAAGCCTAAGACCTTGTCTCTCTACATCGTGTTGACCCTAACCCTTTAGTTTAAGAAAATAACAAGTCTAAGACCTTGTCTCTCTACATCGTGTTGACCCTAACCCTTCAGTTGAAGAAAATAACAAGTCTAAGGCCTTGTCTCTCTACATCGTGTTGACCCTAACCCTAACCCTTCAGTTGAAGAAAATAACAAGTCTAAGACCTTGTCTCTCTACATCGTGTTGACCCTAAGCCTAACCCTTCAGTTGAAGAAAATAACAAGTCTAAGACCTTGTCTCTCTACATCATGTTGACCCTAACCCTAACCCTTTAGTTGAAGAAAATAACAAGCCTAAGACCTTGTCTCTCTACATCGTGTTGACCCTAACCCTTCAGTTGAAGAAAATAACAAGTCTAAGACCTTGTCTCTCTACATCATGTTGACCCTAACCCTTCAGTTGAAGAAAATAACAAGTCTAAGACCTTGTCTCTCTACATCATGTTGACCCTAACCCTTCAGTTGAAGAAAATAACAAGTCTAAGACCTTGTCTCTCTACATCATGTTGACCCTAACCCTTCAGTTGAAGAAAATAACAAGTCTAAGACCTTGTCTCTCTACATCATGTTGACCCTAACCCTAACCCTTCAGTTGAAGAAAATAACAAGTCTAAGACCTTGTCTCTCTACATCATGTTGACCCTAACCCTTCAGTTGAACAAAATAACAAGCCGAAGACCTTGTCTCTCTACATCATGTTGACCCTAACCCTTCAGTTGAAGAAAATAACAAGTCTAAGGCCTTGTCTCTCTACATCATGTTGACCCTAACCCTTCAGTTGAAGAAAATAACAAGTCTAAGACCTTGTCTCTCTACATCATGTTGACCCTAACCCTTCAGTTGAAGAAAATAACAAGTCTAAGACCTTGTCTCTCTACATCATGTTGACCCTAACCCTTCAGTTGAAAAAAATAACAAGTCTAAGACCTTGTCTCTCTACATCATGTTGACCCTAACCCTTCAGTTGAAGAAAATAACAAGTCTAAGACCTTGTCTCTCTACATCATGTTGACCCTAACCCTTCAGTTGAAAAAAATAACAAGCCTAAGACCTTGTCTCTCTACATCATGTTGACCCTAACCCTTCAGTTGAAGAAAATAACAAGTCTAAGACCTTGTCTCTCTACATCATGTTGACCCTAACCCTTCAGTTGAAGAAAATAACAAGCCTAAGACCTTGTCTCTCTACATCATGTTGACCCTAACCCTTCAGTTGAAGAAAATAACAAGTCTAAGGCCTTGTCTCTCCACATCATGTTGACCCTAACCCTAACCCTTCAGTTGAAGAAAATAACAAGCCTGTGACCTTGTCTCTCTACATCGTGTTGACCCTAACCCTTCAGTTGAAGAAAATAACAAGTCTAAGACCTTGTCTCTCTACATCATGTTGACCCTAACCCTTCAGTTGAAGAAAATAACAAGCCTAAGGCCTTGTCTCTCTACATCATGTTGACCCTAACCCTAACCCTTCAGTTGAAGAAAATAACAAGTCTAAGACCTTGTCTCTCTACATCATGTTGACCCTAACCCTTCAGTTGAAGAAAATAACAAGTCTAAGACCTTGTCTCTCTACATCGTGTTGACCCTAACCCTTCAGTTGAAGAAAATAACCTGTTTGGGCTGCAGGGGCAGTATTGAGTAACCAGATAAAAGGTGCCCATTTCAAACGGCCTCGTACTCAATTATTGCTCGTACAATATGCATATTATTATTACTATTGGATAGAAAACACTCTCTAGTTTCTAAAACCGTTTGAATTATATCTGTGAGTCAAACAGAACTCATTTGGCACAAACTTCCTGACCAGGAAGTGGAAAGTCTGAAATCGAGGCTCTGTTCTTCTTCCTGCCTATAAATGGGCATGATACGTATGAGTATACATGCACTCTATAGACCTTCCCCTGGATGTCAAGAGGCGGTGAGAGAAGAAATGTAGTGTTTATCTTGGTCTGAAGTGGAATACAAGCTCTTTGTATGACGTGTCCCCCATTTCCGGTACTCTGGAGAGCGCGAGGTGGTACCTGGATTTGCCTTCTGTTTAGCTGCCGTTATAGACGACTACTATATCCGGCTTTGATTTTATTGTGACCATATCATCGTAAAGTCATCGTAAAGTATGTTTTTTCAATATAGTTTAATCAGATTATTGAAATTTTTTCGGGAGTTTTGCCGTGTTCCGTTCTCTGACTTTGTTGACGATGGAGAGATCCGTGCCACTTGGCTAGTGTGCTTGCTAATTCAAGAGGGAAAATGGACGTTCTAAATCCAAACAACGATTGTTCTGGACAAAGGACACCTTGTCCAACATTCTGATGGAAGATCAGCAAAAGTAAGAAACATTTTATGATGCTATTTCATATATCTGTCGTAGATGTGAACTAGTCGTCGGCGCCCAGGTTTTGGGTACTCTAGCTATACCGAAGCTGGATGTCGTAATGAAGTTATTTTTTAGAATTCTAAAAAAACACTGCGATTTCATTAAGAACTAATGGATCTATCATTTCCTATACAACATGTATTTTTTAGTTATGTTTATGAATAGCTATTTGGTCAGAATATGTGTGTCAGAAAAAGTGTCAGAAAAAAGTCCGGACGTTGTGGGAAAAAGTAGCTACGTTAGCAGAATGTATAACCACTGATTTCAGCTCTAAATATGCACATTTTCGAACAAAACATAAGTGTATGTATAACCTGATGTTATAGGACTGTCATCTGATGAAGAATATCAAGGTTAGTAAAAATTATATATCTTTTGCTTGTTTGTTACGATCGCTAACCTTTTGCTACTGGGAAATGGCTTGTGTTTCTGGCTATTGTGGTAAGCTAATATAACGCTATATTGTGTTTTCGCTGTAAAACACTTAATAAATCGGAAATATTGGCTGGAATCACAAGATGCCTGTCTTTCATTTGCTGTACACTATGTATTTTTCAGAAATGTTTTATGATGAGTAATTAGGTATTTGACGTTGGTGTCTGTAATTATTATGGCTGCTTTCGGTGCAATTTCTGATTGTAGCTGCAATGTAAACTATGATTTATACCTGAAATATGCACATTTTTCCAACAAAACATAGATTTATTGTATAACATGTTATAAGACTGTCATCTGATGAAGTTGTTTGTTGGTTAGTTTGGTTGGTTCTTGGTTAGTTAGGTTGGCTTTGTGCATGCTACCTGTGCTGTGAAAAATGTCTGTCCTTTTTTGTATTTGGTGGTGAGCTAACATAAATATACGTGGTGTTTTCGCTGTAAAACATTTAAAAAATCGGACATGTTGGCTGGATTCACAAGATGTGTACCTTTCATTTGCTGTATTGGACTTGTTAATGTGTGAAAGTTAAATATTTAAAAAATATATTGTTTGAATTTCGCGCCCTGCACTTGGACGGGCTGTTGTCATATTGAGCCCGACACCGGCCTGCACTTGAGCTGGATGTTGTCATAAGTGTACCGGTGCCGGGCTGCAGCCATAAGAAGATAACAAGCCTAAGGCCTTGTCTCTCTACATCATGTTGACCCTAACCCTAAGGCCTTGTCTCTCTACATCATGTTGACCCTAACCCTAAGGCCTTGTCTCTCTACATCATGTTGACCCTAACCCTAAGGCCTTGTCTCTCTACATCATGTTGACCCTAACCCTAAGGCCTTGTCTCTCTACATCATGTTGACCCTAACCCTAAGGCCTTGTCTCTCTACATCATGTTGACCCTAACCCTTCAGTTGAAGAAAATAACAAGTCTAAGACCTTGTCTCTCTACATCATGTTGACCCTAACCCTTCAGTTGAAGAAAATAACAAGTCTAAGGCCTTGTCTCTCTACATCATGTTGACCCTAACCCTAAGGCCTTGTCTCTCTACATCATGTTGACCCTAACCCTAAGGCCTTGTCTCTCTACATCATGTTGACCCTAACCCTAAGGCCTTGTCTCTCTACATCATGTTGACCCTAACCCTAAGGCCTTGTCTCTCTACATCATGTTGACCCTAACCCTAAGGCCTTGTCTCTCTACATCATGTTGACCCTAACCCTAAGGCCTTGTCTCTCTACATCATGTTGACCCTAACCCTAAGGCCTTGTCTCTCTACATCATGTGGACCCTAACCCTAAGGCCTTGTCTCTCTACATCATGTTGACCCTAACCCTAAGGCCTTGTCTCTCTACATCATGTGGACCCTAACCCTAAGGCCTTGTCTCTCTACATCATGTGGACCCTAACCCTAAGGCCTTGTCTCTCTACATCATGTTGACCCTAACCCTAAGGCCTTGTCTCTCTACATCATGTGGACCCTAACCCTAAGGCCTTGTCTCTCTACATCATGTTGACCCTAACCCTAAGGCCTTGTCTCTCTACATCATGTTGACCCTAACCCTAAGGCCTTGTCTCTCTACATCATGTTGACCCTAACCCTAAGGCCTTGTCTCTCTACATCATGTTGACCCTAACCCTAAGGCCTTGTCTCTCTACATCATGTTGACCCTAACCCTAAGGCCTTGTCTCTCTACATCATGTTGACCCTAACCCTAAGGCCTTGTCTCTCTACATCATGTTGACCCTAACCCTAAGGCCTTGTCTCTCTACATCATGTGGACCCTAACCCTAAGGCCTTGTCTCTCTACATCATGTTGACCCTAACCCTAAGGCCTTGTCTCTCTACATCATGTTGACCCTAACCCTAAGGCCTTGTCTCTCTACATCATGTTGACCCTAACCCTAAGGCCTTGTCTCTCTACATCATGTTGACCCTAACCCTAAGGCCTTGTCTCTCTACATCATGTTGACCCTAACCCTAAGGCCTTGTCTCTCTACATCATGTTGACCCTAACCCTAAGGCCTTGTCTCTCTACATCATGTTGACCCTAACCCTAAGGCCTTGTCTCTCTACATCATGTTGACCCTAACCCTAAGGCCTTGTCTCTCTACATCATGTTGACCCTAACCCTAAGGCCTTGTCTCTCTACATCATGTTGACCCTAACCCTAAGGCCTTGTCTCTCTACATCATGTTGACCCTAACCCTAAGGCCTTGTCTCTCTACATCATGTGGACCCTAACCCTAAGGCCTTGTCTCTCTACATCATGTTGACCCTAACCCTAAGGCCTTGTCTCTCTACATCATGTTGACCCTAACCCTAAGGCCTTGTCTCTCTACATCATGTTGACCCTAACCCTAAGGCCTTGTCTCTCTACATCATGTTGACCCTAACCCTAAGGCCTTGTCTCTCTACATCATGTTGACCCTAACCCTAAGGCCTTGTCTCTCTACATCATGTTGACCCTAACCCTAAGGCCTTGTCTCTCTACATCATGTTGACCCTAACCCTAAGGCCTTGTCTCTCTACATCATGTTGACCCTAACCCTAAGGCCTTGTCTCTCTACATCATGTGGACCCTAACCCTAAGGCCTTGTCTCTCTACATCATGTTGACCCTAACCCTAAGGCCTTGTCTCTCTACATCATGTTGACCCTAACCCTAAGGCCTTGTCTCTCTACATCATGTTGACCAGTCACAAACACAATAGTTAACAGTGTTTTTATCCATAATGTCAACAGTCAGTCAGACAGCAACACTCAACCTAAAGCCTTAAGCAGATCTGATTGACATTACGGTTATTTAATCAAATGTCAATCCACGTACATTTATAATGCACTCGTCAAATTCAAATACAGACACGTTGATTTACCCCACAAACCAACGCCCGATATTTACAATGAACAGTCAGCGTGTTTTCAGTCAATAGTTTTGAGAAATAAATGTCTGTCCATGAACGTTGTGGAGAAATGAAACATCCTGTTTATGATCTGTCAGTCGGAGGCGGTGTGAGGTGCATATCCGGAGAACCAACGTTTCACATTTCTGAGATCCCTTGCCATTTGAAATATAATTGGCTGTAGTGTTGTGTTGAGTAAGGGTCTGCTTTACGAGCTGCTACAGAGCTGCCAGAGGTTTAAGGTTTGATAAAATGGTGCTGACATAATGTCAGGCTGTACGTGTCAGAACAATAACAGTAGAATAAATTATCTCTCTCTCTGATGGAGATCTCACCAAGATGTAAAGTGTTGGTCCCATGTTTCATGAGCTGAAACAAAAGATCCCAGAAATGTTCCATACGCACAAAAAGCTTATTTCTCTCAAATGTTGTGCTCAAATATGTTTACATCCCTGTCAGTGAGCATTTCTCCTTTACCAAGATAATCCATCCACCTTACAGGTGTGGCATATCAAGAACTTGATTAAACAGCATGATCATTACATAGGTGCCCCTTGTGCTGGGGACAATAAAAGGCCACTCTAAAATGTGCAGTTTTATCACACAACACAATTCCACAGATTAGAGGTTCAGGTTTAGAGGTTCAGGTTTAGAGGTTCAGGTTCAGGTTCAGGTTTAGAGGTTCAGGTTCAGGTTCAGGTTTAGAGGTTCAGGTTCAGGTTTAGAGGTTCAGGTTCAGGTTTAGAGGTTCAGGTTCAGGTTTAGATGTTCAGGTTCAGGTTCAGGTTTAGAGGTTCAGGTTCAGGTTCAGGTTAAGAGATTCAGGTTCAGGTTCAGGTTTAGGTTCAGGTTTAGAGGGAGCATGCAACTGGCATGCTGACTACAGGAATGTTCACCAGAGCTGTTGCCAGAGAACTTAATGTTAATTTCTCTTCCATAAACCGCCTCCAACCTAATTTTATAGAATGTGTCAGTAAGTCCAACCAGCCTCACAATATGGTGTGGTATGGGTGAGTGGTTAGCTGATGTCAACGTTGTGAACAGCCTCATGGTGGGGGTGGGGTTATGGTGGGTGAGTGGTTTGCTGATGTCAACGTTGTGAACAGCCCCATGGTGGTGGTGGGGTTATGGTGGGTGAGTGGTTTGCTGATGTCAACGTTGTGAACAGCCCCATGGTGGCGGTGGGGTTATGGTGGGCGTGGGGTTAGCTGATGTCAACGTTGTGAACAGCCCCATGGTGGGGGTGGGGTTATGGTGGGTGAGTGGTTTGCTGATGTCAACGTTGTGAACAGCCCCATGGTGGCGGTGGGGTTATGGTGGGCGTGGGGTTAGCTGATGTCAACGTTGTGAACAGCCCCATGGTGGCGGTGGGGTTATGGTGGGTGAGTGGTTTGCTGATGTCAACGTTGTGACCAGCCTCATGGTGGCGGTGGGGTTATGGTGGGTGAGTGGTTAGCTGATGTCAACGTTGTGAACAGCCCCATGGTGGTGGTGGGGTTATGGTGGGTGAGTGGTTAGCTGATGTCAACGTTGTGAACAGCCCCATGGTGGCGGTGGGGTTATGGTGGGTGAGTGGTTAGCTGATGTCAACGTTGTGAACAGCCCCATGGTGGTGGTGGGGTTATGGTTTTGTTACGGGTTTTTGTTTTTCCATGTATGTTTTGAGGTTGGACTTTAGCACGTACAGCTCGTTAGCACGTATGGCACACCGATTGGTGTCATTTTGATAGTCAGTATGTGTTACAGCTGTGCTGGTTGCCATCTCACTAGTTGGACGGTGCATTTTGATAGTCAGTATGTGTTACAGCTGTGCTGGTTGCCATCTCACTAGTTGGACGGTGCATTTTGATAGTCAGTATGTGTTACAGCTGTGCTGGGTTAGGGTTAGGGTTAGGGTTAGGGTTAGGGTTAGGGTTAGGGTTAGTTAACCCATCTCACTAGTTGGACGGTGTTAGGGTTAGGGTTAGTTAACCCATCTCACTAGTTGGACGGTGTTTCACCTGAAACCCCAACAGTTTTGTTTTGGTTATTGTCAGCTGGTCTTTGTTAGTTTCCCCTTCTAACCCTGACCCTAACCCTGACCCTAACCCTAACCCTGACCCTAACCCTAACCCTAACCCTAACCCTAACCCTAACCCTTCTGTTTGAGTGACAGTTTTGTTTTGGTTATTGTCAGCTGGTCTTTGTTAGTTTCCCCTTCTGTTTGAGTGACCGTTCAGGTTTTCTTGCTGGGGAACGAAACAGTATGGGCAGCCATAAACTACGGACAACAAATACAATTGCATGTTGAATGCACTAACACTAATGCCCATTGTGAGGCCCAATGTATTACCAGTCAGGTGAAATCAATAGAATTGGGCCTAATTTATTTATTTTGATGGACTGATTCCCTCATATGAACCAGACCTCAGTCAAATCTTAGAAATTGTTGACCAGTAGTACTGTAGAGAACCATTCACCACCAGACCAGTAGAGAACCATTCACCACCAGACCAGTAGAGAACCATTCACCACCAGACCAGTAGAGAACCATTCACCACCAGACCAGTAGAGAACCATTCACCACCAGACCAGTAGAGAACCATTCACCACCAGACCAGTAGAGAACCATTCACCACCAGACCAGTAGAGAACCATTCACCACCAGACCAGTAGAGAACCATTCACCACCAGACCAGTAGAGAACCATTCACCACCAGACCAGTAGTACTGTAGAGAACCATTCACCACCAGACCAGTAGTACTGTAGAGAACCATTCACCACAAGACCAGTAGAGAACCATTCACCACCAGACCAGTAGTACTGTAGAGAAACATTCACCACCAGACCAGTAGAGAACCATTCATCACCAGACCAGTAGTACTGTAGAGAACCATTCACCACCAGACCAGTAGAGAACCATTCACCACCAGACCAGTAGTACTGTAGAGAAACATTCACCACCAGACCAGTAGTACTGTAGAGAACCATTCACCACCAGACCAGTAGTACCGTAGAGAACCATTCACCACCAGACCAGTAGTACTGTAGTGAACCATTCCAACATGTATCAGATAGTATTGATGTGTTAATGCTGCTCCAACATGTATCAGATAGTATTGATGTGTTAATGCTGCTCCAACATGTATCAGATAGTATTGATGTGTTAATGCTGCTCCAACATGTATCAGATAGTATTGATGTGTTAATGCTGCTCCAACATGTATCAGATAGTATTGATGTGTTAATGCTGCTCCAACATGTATCAGATAGTATTGATGTGTTAATGCTGCTCCAACATGTATCAGATAGTATTGATGTGTTAATGCTGCTCCAACATGTATCAGATAGTATTGATGTGTTAATGCTGCTCCAACATGTGTCAGATAGTATTGATGTGTTAATGCTGCTCCAACATGTATCAGATAGTATTGATGTGTTAATGCTGCTCCAACATGTATCAGATAGTATTGATGTGTTAATGCTGCTCCAACATGTGTCAGATAGTATTGATGTGTTAATGCTGCTCCAACATGTATCAGATAGTATTGATGTGTTAATGCTGCTCCAACATGTATCAGATAGTATTGATGTGTTAATGCTGCTCCAACATGTATCAGATAGTATTGATGTGGTAATGCTGCTCCAACATGTATCAGATAGTATTGATGTGTTAATGCTGCTCCAACATGTATCAGATAGTATTGATGTGTTAATGCTGCTCCAACATGTATCAGATAGTATTGATGTGTTAATGCTGCTCCAACATGTATCAGATAGTATTGATGTGTTAATGCTGCTCCAACATGTATCAGATAGTATTGATGTGTTAATGCTGCTCCAACATGTATCAGATAGTATTGATGTGTTAATGCTGCTCCAACATGTATCAGATAGTATTGATGTGTTAATGCTGCTCCAACATGTATCAGATAGTATTGATGTGTTAATGCTGCTCCAACATGTATCAGATAGTATTGATGTGTTAATGCTGCTCCAACATGTATCAGATAGTATTGATGTGTTAATGCTGCTCCAACATGTATCAGATAGTATTGATGTGGTAATGCTGCTCCAACATGTATCAGATAGTATTGATGTGTTAATGCTGCTCCAACATGTATCAGATAGTATTGATGTGTTAATGCTGCTCCAACATGTATCAGATAGTATTGATGTGTTAATGCTGCTCCAACATGTATCAGATAGTATTGATGTGTTAATGCTGCTCCAACATGTATCAGATAGTATTGATGTGTTAATGCTGCTCCAACATGTATCAGATAGTATTGAAGTGTTAATGCTGCTCCAACATGTATCAGATAGTATTGATGTGTTAATGCTGCTCCAACATGTATCAGATAGTATTGATGTGGTAATGCTGTTCCAACATGTATCAGATAGACAGCCTTGCAGACTCCTGCTGCTTTATAACATGGTGGACTAGCTAACAACACAGCCCAACACAGTGGACCAACACAGTGGACCAACACAGTGGACCAGCACAGTGGACCAACACAGTGGACCAACACAGTGGACCAGCACAGTGGACCAACACAGTGGACCAACACAGTGGACCAACACAGTGGACCAACACAGTGGACCAACACAGCGGACCAGCACAGCGGACCAACACAGTGGACCAACACAGCGGACCAACACAGTGGACCAGCACAGTGGACCAACACAGTGGCCCAACACAGTGGACCAGCACAGTGGACCAACACAGTGGACCAACACAGTGGACCAGCACAGTGGACCAGCACAGTGGACCAACACAGTGGACCAACACAGTGGACCAACACAGTGGACCAGCACAGTGGACCAGCACAGTGGACCAACACAGTGGAACAACACAGTGGACCAACACAGTGGACCAACACAGTGGAACAACACAGTGGACCAACACAGTGGACCAACACAGTGGACCAGCACAGTGGACCAGCACAGTGGACCAACACAGTGGACCAACACAGTGGACCAACACAGTGGACCAGCACAGTGGACCAACACAGTGGACCAACACAGCGGACCAGCACAGCGGACCAACACAGTGGACCAACACAGCGGACCAACACAGTGGAACAACACAGTGGAACAACACAGTGGACCAACACAGTGGAACAAAACATGTGATATTAATTAGTCAGCCTTAAAGATAAACTCGGGGATCTTAAGGACAACAAATGTGTAACATATTGCACATAAATTGCACAATTCGCAACATATCACACAAAATGGATGAAGTAAGTAGTACACAAAATGGATGAAGTAGTACACAAAATGGATGAAGTAGTACACAAATGGATGAAGTAGTACACAAAATGGATGAAGTAGTACACAAAATGGATGAAGTAGTACACAATTGGATGATAGTACACAAAAAAAAGGGACTACTTTTGGCTCGTGAGCACCACTTTCAAAACTTCTGGCTCAAATCGCACAACAGTTTGAGAGTGCATCTTTAATTGGACTCTGTGCAGAGCAGGGACCCACCTGGAACCAAAAAGGGTTCTCCAAAGGGGTTCTCCTATGGGGACAGCTGAAGAACCCATTTAGGTTCTTCATAGCACCTTTTATTCCAAGAGTGTAGCAGCTCTTAAAGATAGTGTTTCCTCCATATTAACTTCTGGTAGTAGGTGGGACCTGATGGAAACAGGTCAGCTAACAAATCACCAGGGTTACAACTTCTGCTTTCTGATTAATGTGGGGTCAGGACTTACAAACCCTTTTAATTTGATTCCACGGCCAGATAAAAAGGGATCATTCAGGAGGCCTTTCCCACCGAGAGAGCCTGAGAGCCTGCTAGACTACATACGCTGAGCTGAAACTCTCTAATTCCCTGTGATGGTTCCTTGGGGAGCTCTTTTCTCTCCATTCGTCTTCACTCCTCCTCTCCTTCTCTCTTCAAGTCCACTATGATCTTGTCAGAGACGGAGAGATGATTAACCGGCTGCGGCATGCTGTATTATAGTATATCCTGTGTTTATGTGATCAATGAAGAGCAGAGCATTAGGCTGCTCAGAGTTAATGTGACCATTTCACTTCAATAACACATTATTGACAGGAGAGGAACCATGGGAGGGACAGGGAGGGGGGCCAGGCTGGCCCAGGAGGGGAAGACCAAGGGAGGGGGACTAGGAGAAGGGGGCCAGGGAGGGGACCAAGGAAGGGGGGCCAGGGTGAACCAAGGAGTGGAGCCAGGGAGGGGGACTGACAGAGAGAGGGGGGCCAGGGAGGGGGACCCTGGCCCTCCTCCATGCTCCCCCTCCTGGTCCAGCCTGGCCCTCCTGCATGCTCCCCCTCCTGATCTGAACCCTGGCTGGACCATGGAGGAGGGTCAAAGAAGGGGTACTGGGAAGGAGATTAGGGTGGGGGACTGGGAGAGTGGCGAAAGGGAGGGAGAGCAGGGAGGAGGGCATGGTTGGACCAGGAGGGGGAGCAGGGAGGAGAGCCAGGCTGGACCAGGAGGGGGAGCAGGGAGGAGGGCCAGGCTGGACCAGGAGGGGGAGAATGGAGGAGGGCCAGGCTGGACCAGGAGGGGGAGCAGAGAGGATGATGGTCTGGTTTAGTCTGAAGAACACAGAGAGAGGATGATGGTCTGGTTTAGTCTGAACCACACAGAGAGAGGATGATGGTCTGGTTTAGTCTGAACCACACAGAGAGAGGATGATGGTCTGGTATAGTCTGAACCACACAGAGAGAGGATGATGGTCTGGTTTAGTCTGAAGAACACAGAGAGAGGATGGATGGTCTGGTTTAGTCTGAAGAACACAGAGAGAGGATGATGGTCTGGTTTAGTCTGAAGAACACAGAGAGGATGGATGGTCTGGTTTAGTCTGAAGAACACAGAGAGAGGATGATGGTCTGGTTTAGTCTGAAGAACACAGAGAGAGGATGATGGTCTGGTTTAGTCTGAACCACACAGAGAGAGGATGGATGGTCTGGTTTAGTCTGAACCACACAGAGAGAGGATGATGGTCTGGTTTAGTCTGAACCACACAGAGAGAGGATGATGGTCTGGTTTAGTCTGAACCACACAGAGAGAGGATGATGGTCTGGTTTAGTCTGAACCACACAGAGAGAGGATGATGGTCTGGTTTAGTCTGAACCACACAGAGAGGATGGACGGTCTGGTTTAGTCTGAACCACACAGAGAGGATGATGGTCTGGTTTAGTCTGAAGAACACAGAGAGAGGATGGATGGTCTGGTTTAGTATGAACCACACAGAGAGAGGATGATGGTTTGGTTTAGTCTGAACCACACAGAGAGAGGACGATGGTCTGGTTTAGTCTGAACCACACAGAGAGAGGATGGATGGTCTGGTTTAGTCTGAACCACACAGAGAGAGGATGATGGTCTGGTTTAGTCTGAACCACACAGAGAGAGGATGATGGTCTGGTTTAGTCTGAACCACACAGAGAGAGGATGGATGGTCTGGTTTAGTCTGAACCACACAGAGAGGATGATGGTCTGGTTTAGTCTGAAGAACACAGAGAGAGGATGGATGGTCTGGTTTAGTATGAACCACACAGAGAGAGGATGGATGGTCTGGTTTAGTATGAACCACACAGAGAGAGGATGATGGTCTGGTTTAGTCTGAAGAACACAGAGAGAGGATGGATGGTCTGGTTTAGTCTGAACCACACAGAGAGAGGATGGATGGTCTGGTTTAGTCTGAACCACACAGAGAGAGGATGATGGTCTGGTTTAGTCTGAACCACACAGAGAGAGGATGATGGTCTGGTTTAGTCTGAAGAACACAGAGAGGATGGATGGTCTGGTTTAGTCTGAACCACACAGAGAGAGGATGATGGTCTGGTTTAGTCTGAAGAACACAGAGAGAGGATGATGGTCTGGTTTAGTCTGAACCACACAGAGAGAGGATGATGGTCTTGTTTAGTCTGAACCACACAGAGAGAGGATGGATGGTCTGGTTTAGTCTGAAGAACACAGAGAGAGGATGGATGGTCTGGTTTAGTCTGAACCACACAGAGAGAGGATGATGGTCTGGTTTAGTCTGAACCACACAGAGAGAGGATGATGGTCTGGTTTAGTCTGAACCACACAGAGAGAGGATGGATGGTCTGGTTTAGTCTGAAGAACACAGAGAGAGGATGATGGTCTGGTTTAGTCTGAAGAACACAGAGAGAGGATGGATGGTCTGGTTTTGTCTGAAGAACACAGAGAGGATGGATGGTCTGGTTTAGTCTGAACCACACAGAGAGAGGATGATGGTCTGGTTTAGTCTGAACCACACAGAGAGAGGATGATGGTCTGGTTTAGTCTGAAGAACACAGAGAGAGGATGGATGGTCTGGTTTAGTCTGAAGAACACAGAGAGAGGATGATGGTCTGGTTTAGTCTGAAGAACACAGAGAGAGGATGATGGTCTGGTTTAGTCTGAAGAACACAGAGAGAGGATGATGGTCTGGTTTAGTCTGAAGAACACAGAGAGAGGATGATGGTCTGGTTTAGTCTGAACCACACAGAGAGAGGATGGATGGTCTGGTTTAGTCTGAACCACACAGAGAGAGGATGATGGTCTGGTTTAGTCTGAACCACACAGAGAGAGGATGGATGGTCTGGTTTAGTCTGAAGAACACAGAGAGAGGATGATGGTCTGGTTTAGTCTGAACCACACAGAGAGGATGGATGGTCTGGTTTAGTCTGAACCACACAGAGAGAGGATGATGGTCTGGTTTAGTCTGAACCACACAGAGAGAGGATGATGGTCTGGTTTAGTCTGAAGAACACAGAGAGGATGGATGGTCTGGTTTAGTCTGAACCACACAGAGAGAGGATGATGGTCTGGTTTAGTCTGAACCACACAGAGAGAGGATGATGGTCTGGTTTAGTCTGAAGAACACAGAGAGAGGATGATGGTCTGGTTTAGTCTGAAGAACACAGAGAGGATGATGGTCTGGTTTAGTCTGAACCACACAGAGAGAGGATGATGGTCTGGTTTAGTCTGAACCACACAGAGAGAGGATGGATGGTCTGGTTTAGTCTGAAGAACACAGAGAGAGGATGATGGTCTGGTTTAGTCTGAAGAACACAGAGAGGATGGATGGTCTGGTTTAGTCTGAAGAACACAGAGAGGATGATGGTCTGGTTTAGTCTGAAGAACACAGAGAGAGGATGATGGTCTGGTTTAGTCTGAACCACACAGAGAGAGGATGATGGTCTGGTTTAGTCTGAAGAACACAGAGAGAGGATGATGGTCTGGTTTAGTCTGAACCACACAGAGAGAGGATGATGGTCTGGTTAGTCTGAAGAACACAGAGAGAGGATGATGGTCTGGTTTAGTCTGAACCACACAGAGAGAGGATGATGGTCTGGTTTAGTCTGAACCACACAGAGAGAGGATGGATGGTCTGGTTTAGTCTGAACCACACAGAGAGAGGATGATGGTCTGGTTTAGTCTGAAGAACACAGAGAGAGGATGATGGTCTGGTTTAGTCTGAAGAACACAGAGAGGATGGATGGTCTGGTTTTGTCTGAAGAACACAGAGAGGATGGATGGTCTGGTTTAGTCTGAACCACACAGAGAGAGGATGATGGTCTGGTTTAGTCTGAACCACACAGAGAGAGGATGATGGTCTGGTTTAGTCTGAAGAACACAGAGAGAGGATGATGGTCTGGTTTAGTCTGAAGAACACAGAGAGAGGATGATGGTCTGGTTTAGTCTGAAGAACACAGAGAGAGGATGATGGTCTGGTTTAGTCTGAACCACACAGAGAGAGGATGGATGGTCTGGTTTAGTCTGAACCACACAGAGAGAGGATGATGGTCTGGTTTAGTCTGAACCACACAGAGAGAGGATGGATGGTCTGGTTTAGTCTGAAGAACACAGAGAGAGGATGATGGTCTGGTTTAGTCTGAACCACACAGAGAGGATGGATGGTCTGGTTTAGTCTGAACCACACAGAGAGAGGATGATGGTCTGGTTTAGTCTGAACCACACAGAGAGAGGATGATGGTCTGGTTTAGTCTGAAGAACACAGAGAGGATGGATGGTCTGGTTTAGTCTGAACCACACAGAGAGAGGATGATGGTCTGGTTTAGTCTGAACCACACAGAGAGAGGATGATGGTCTGGTTTAGTCTGAAGAACACAGAGAGAGGATGATGGTCTGGTTTAGTCTGAAGAACACAGAGAGGATGATGGTCTGGTTTAGTCTGAACCACACAGAGAGAGGATGATGGTCTGGTTTAGTCTGAACCACACAGAGAGAGGATGGATGGTCTGGTTTAGTCTGAAGAACACAGAGAGAGGATGATGGTCTGGTTTAGTCTGAAGAACACAGAGAGGATGGATGGTCTGGTTTAGTCTGAAGAACACAGAGAGGATGATGGTCTGGTTTAGTCTGAAGAACACAGAGAGAGGATGATGGTCTGGTTTAGTCTGAACCACACAGAGAGAGGATGATGGTCTGGTTTAGTCTGAAGAACACAGAGAGAGGATGATGGTCTGGTTTAGTGTGAACCACACAGAGAGAGGATGATGGTCTGGTTTAGTCTGAAGAACACAGAGAGAGGATGATGGTCTGGTTTAGTCTGAACCACACAGAGAGAGGATGATGGTCTGGTTTAGTCTGAACCACACAGAGAGAAGATGGATGGTCTGGTTTAGTCTGAACCACACAGAGAGAGGATGATGGTCTGGTTTAGTCTGAACCACACAGAGAGAGGATGATGGTCTGGTTTAGTCTGAACCACACAGAGAGAGGATGATGGTCTGGTTTAGTCTGAACCACACAGAGAGGATGGATGGTCTGGTTTAGTCTGAACCACACAGAGAGAGGATGATGGTCTGGTTTAGTCTGAACCATACAGAGAGAGGATGATGGTCTGGTTTAGTCTGAACCACACAGAGAGAGGATGATGGTCTGGTTTAGTCTGAAGAACACAGAGAGAGGATGATGGTCTGGTTTAGTCTGAACCACACAGAGAGAGGATGATGGTCTGGTTTAGTCTGAACAACACAGAGAGAGGATGATGGTCTGGTTTAGTCTGAACCACACAGAGAGAGGATGATGGTCTGGTTAGTCTGAAGAACACAGAGAGGATGATGGTCTGGTTTAGTCTGAAGAACACAGAGAGAGGATGATGGTCTGGTTTAGTCTGAACCACACAGAGAGAGGATGATGGTCTGGTTTAGTCTGAACCACACAGAGAGAGGATGATGGTCTGGTTTAGTCTGAAGAACACAGAGAGAGGATGATGGTCTGGTTTAGTCTGAAGAACACAGAGAGGATGGATGGTCTGGTTTAGTCTGAAGAACACAGAGAGAGGATGATGGTCTGGTTTAGTCTGAACCACACAGAGAGAGGATGATGGTCTGGTTTAGTCTGAACCACACAGAGAGAGGATGATGGTCTGGTTTAGTCTGAAGAACACAGAGAGAGGATGATGGTCTGGTTTAGTCTGAAGAACACAGAGAGAGGATGATGGTCTGGTTTAGTCTGAAGAACACAGAGAGAGGATGATGGTCTGGTTTAGTCTGAACCACACAGAGAGAGGATGGATGGTCTGGTTTAGTCTGAACCACACAGAGAGAGGATGATGGTCTGGTTTCTGAACCACAAGAGAGAGGATGATGGTCTGTTAGTCTGAACCACACAGAGAGAGGATGATGGTCTGGTTTAGTCTGAAGAACACAGAGAGAGGATGATGGTCTGGTTTAGTCTGAACCACACAGAGAGGATGGATGGTCTGGTTTAGTCTGAACCACACAGAGAGAGGATGATGGTCTGGTTTAGTCTGAACCACACAGAGAGAGGATGATGGTCTGGTTTAGTCTGAAGAACACAGAGAGGATGGATGGTCTGGTTTAGTCTGAACCACACAGAGAGAGGATGATGGTCTGGTTTAGTCTGAACCACACAGAGAGAGGATGATGGTCTGGTTTAGTCTGAAGAACACAGAGAGAGGATGATGGTCTGGTTTAGTCTGAAGAACACAGAGAGGATGATGGTCTGGTTTAGTCTGAACCACACAGAGAGAGGATGATGGTCTGGTTTAGTCTGAACCACACAGAGAGAGGATGATGGTCTGGTTTAGTCTGAAGCCACACAGAGAGAGGATGATGGTCTGGTTTAGTCTGAAGAACACAGAGAGGATGGATGGTCTGGTTTAGTCTGAAGAACACAGAGAGAGATGATGGTCTGGTTTAGTCTGAAGAACACAGAGAGAGGATGATGGTCTGGTTTAGTCTGAACCACACAGAGAGAGGATGATGGTCTGGTTTAGTCTGAAGCACACAGAGAGAGGATGATGGTCTGGTTTAGTCTGAACCACACAGAGAGAGGATGATGGTCTGGTTTAGTCTGAAGAACACAGAGAGAGGATGATGGTCTGGTTTAGTCTGAAGAACACAGAGAGAGGATGATGGTCTGGTTTAGTCTGAACCACACAGAGAGAGGATGATGGTCTGGTTTAGTCTGAACCACACAGAGAGAGGATGGATGGTCTGGTTTAGTCTGAACCACACAGAGAGAGGATGATGGTCTGGTTTAGTCTGAACCACACAGAGAGAGGATGATGGTCTGTTTAGTCTGAACCACACAGAGAGAGGATGATGGTCTGGTTTAGTCTGAACCACACAGAGAGGATGATGGTCTGGTTAGTCTGAACCACACAGAGAGAGGATGATGGTCTGGTTTAGTCTGAACCACACAGAGAGAGGATGATGGTCTGGTTTAGTCTGAACCACACAGAGAGAGGATGATGGTCTGGTTTAGTCTGAAGACCACACAGAGAGAGGATGATGGTCTGGTTTAGTCTGAGAACACAGAGAGAGGATGATGGTCTGGTTTAGTCTGAAGAACACAGAGAGGATGATGGTCTGGTTTAGTCTGAACCACACAGAGAGAGGATGATGGTCTGGTTTTAGTCTGAACCACACAGAGAGAGGATGATGGTCTGGTTAGTCTGAAGAACACAGAGAGAGGATGATGGTCTGGTTTAGTCTGAAGAAACACAGAGAGAGGATGATGGTCTGGTTTAGTCTGAAGCACACAGAGAGAGGATGATGGTCTGGTTAGTCTGAAGAACACAGAGAGAGGATGATGGTCTGGTTTAGTCTGAACAACACAGAGAGAGGATGATGGTCTGTTTAGTCTGAACCACACAGAGAGAGGATGATGGTCTGGTTTAGTCTGAACCACACAGAGAGAGGATGATGGTCTGGTTTAGTCTGAAGAACACAGAGAGAGGATGATGGTCTGGTTTAGTCTGAAACCACACAGAGAGAGGATGATGGTCTGGTTTAGTCTGAAGCACACAGAGAGAGGATGATGGTCTGGTTTAGTTCTGAACCACACAGAGAGAGGATGATGGTCTGGTTTTAAGGTCTGATTAGTCTGAACACAGAGAGAGGATGATGGTCTGGTTTAGTCCTGAACACACAGAGAGGATGGATGGTCTGGTTTAGTCTGAAGAACACAGAGAGAGGATGATGGTCTGGTTTAGTCTGAGAACACAGAGAGAGGATGATGGTCTGGTTTAGTCTGAGACCACAGAGAGAGGATGATGGTCTGGTTTAGTCTGAAGAACACAGAGAGAGGATGATGGTCTGGTTTAGTCTGAACCACACAGAGAGAGGATGATGGTCTGGTTTAGTCTGAAGAACACAGAGAGAGGATGATGGTCTGGTTTAGTCTGAACCACACAGAGAAGAGGATGATGGTCTGGTTTAGTCTGAAGAACACAGAGAGAGGATGATGGTCTGGTTTAGTCTGAACCACACAGAGAGAGGATGATGGTCTGGTTTAGTCTGAAGACCACACAGAGAGAGGATGGATGGTCTGGTTTAGTCTGAACCACACAGAGAGAGGATGATGGTCTGGTTAGTCTGAACCACACAGAGAGAGGATGATGGTCTGGTTTAGTCTGAACCACACAGAGAGAGGATGATGGTTGGTTTAGTCTGAACCACACAGAGAGAGGATGATGGTCTGGTTTAGTACTGACCACACAGAGAGAGATGATGGTCTGGTTTAGTCTGAACCCACACAGAGAGAGATGATGGTCTGGTTTAGTCTGACCACACAGAGAGAGGATGATGGTCTGGTTTAGTCTGAACCACACAGAGAGAGGATGATGGTCTGTTTAGTCTGAACCACACAGAGAGAGATGATGGTCTGGTTTAGTCTGAAACCACACAGAGAGAGGATGATGGTCTGTTTAGTCTGAACCCACAGAGAGAGGATGATGGTCTGGTTTAGTCTGAACCACACAGAGAGAGGATGATGGTTCTGGGTTAGATCCTACCATACAGAGACACAGAAGGGATGATAGTCTGAACCACACAGAGAGAGGATGATGGTCTGGTTTAGTCTGAAGAACACAGAGAGAGGATGATGGTCTGGTTTAGTCTGACCACACAGAGAGAGGCTGATGTGGTTAGTCTGAAGAACACAGAGAGAGGATGATGGTCTGGTTTATTCTGAACCAACAGAGAGAGGATGATGGTCTGGTTTAGTCTGGAACACACAGAGAGAGGATGGATGGTCTGGATTAGTCTGAACCACACAGAGAGAGGATGATGGTCTCGGTCTTAGTCTGAAGAACACAGAGAGAGGATGATGGTCGGTTAGTCTGAAGAAACACAGAGAGGATGGATGGTCTGGTTTGTCTGAAGAACACAGAGAGGATGGATGGTCTGGTTTAGTCTGAACCACACAGAGAGAGGATGATGGTCTGGTTTAGTCTGAACACACAGAGAGAGGATGATGGTCTGGTTTAGTCTGAAGAACACAGAGAGAGGATGATGGTTCTGGTTTAGTCTGAAGAACACAGAGAGAGGATGATGGTCTGGTTTAGTCGAAGAACACAGAGAGAGGATGATGGTCTGGTTTAGTCTGAACCACACAGAGAGAGGATGGATGGTCTGGTTTAGTCTGAACCAAACAGAGAGAGGATGATGGTCTGGTTTAGTCTGAACACACAGAGAGAGGATGGATGGTCTGGTTTAGTCTGAAGAACACAGAGAGAGGATGATGGTCTGGTTTAGTCTGACACACACAGAGAGAGGATGGTCTGGTTTAGTCTGAGAACACAGAGAGAGGATGATGGTCTGGTTAGTCTGAAAACACACAGAGAGAGGATGATGGTCTGGTTTAGTCTGAAGAACACAGAGAGGATGGATGGTCTGGTTTAGTCTGAACCACACAGAGAGAGGATGATGGTCTGGTTTAGTCTGAACCACAGAGAGAGGATGATGGTCTGGTTTAGTCTGAAGAA